>NW_020327605.1:0-46716 GCF_001858045.2 Oreochromis niloticus
AATCACAGTAGAGGTGAGACAGTGACAGATGGTGTAGTTAATGCCTCTGTTTTTTTTATATACAAAACTCTGCACATCATTTAAATTCTTTCCACTTGTTGTCCTAATGGACAAAATAAACAGCAGCAGGTGGATGAAGCCCAGTCTGGCACATAGTGCATTTTTGTGCAGTGTGTGGTAGTCAAAGAAGAAATGGTTGATTTGTGTGTGTCTATGTTATGCATGTTTTTTCTCAAAATAAGTGTCAACTGTTTTTCCAAGTTTGCAATGTTTTCAGTTTTTCTACCATATTTGAATTGGGCTGAAACATCTTCTGAACAAATAATTGCATATAGACACGGTGTTCCCGTGAAGAGAAACATATAGGAGGTTCAGAAACAGAGTGAAGGTCAGTGGAAAGTTGTCAGATTTCCAGAAAGTCAATTGTGAGATATATCCACCATACAGCAGCACTACTGTTCAATCTGATATGGTATAACCTTTAAAAATCTTCTGTCCCAGATGTTTCTCTCAGATTTTGCTTGACACATATTGACACACTGACAAATGTTAAACAAAGTCTTGGTGGAAAAATGATAGTATCTTGTACTGTATTGCATAATTTACTAAACTACAGAGACCCTCAAGGGACATTGGAGAAAAAAAAGAAAGAAGATGAACTTTTGCGATCTCGCAACAGTTATTCTTCGTTTTTTTTCTCCATTGTCCCTTGTGGGCCGCCCTACTAAACATACTTTAAGTTTAAGTATCTATTTTCCAGTATTACTGAAAAATAAAATGAAAAATTAAACAAGGAAAGTTAAAGGAAAAAGAGCAGAAGTGATTTTTTGTCTAATGTAATTACTTTAGAACATTTTAGCATAACTCTCTGATGTTTATGGATGCTTGTTTCTTCCACCACAGCTACAGACAGAGGTAAGTCAAACAGTCAAGTTATCCCAAAATGTTAAAGTATTATCTCAAACTTTTTGACTTAATGGCTGATTATAACAAGATTTCAAATTACTTCTGAGTAATTCTAATGTGGCCACATATTGCAGCTTTTGGGTTCCATAGCAACAAAGTTATTGTCTAAGGCAACACTACAATATTCTCAAAATCTCATGTTAGAAAATGACAAAATGTTATAATGAAAGAAAAATGGGAAATAAAGTTGAATATAGAAACTAAATAGAGACTAAACAGACAAATTTAATTTGTGTTATTCTGTTGATTTGGCCTTTTTTCCCTTCTTTTTATTCCTGCAGTCTTACTATTTGTCTTTCCAACTGCACAGTTGGTGTGTAGCACCCACAATTTTGTTGTACATGTACAATAACAATAAAGAGCTTTATTTCCCCCCAGATGTCTGCAAACTCATCATTATCCACTCAGTCCTCTTTGGATCTCCACCTTTCCCCCATGAACATCTCGCTTCCATTATACATGTACTGTATGATCTCTAAACCGAGCTCCTACATCTATCGTGCAGTGAGCATCATTATCGTCTTCCTCGTCCTCCCCATCTGCATCCTCATCCTCCAACATGGTCTCCAAGAATGGAGAAAAAAGGCTCCACCTTCATAGAAGTACTGAGTCACTCTGACTGCTTCACCTACAACATCGTCATCATGGACCTGTTTGCTGTTTTAGCAAGTATCTTCATTTGTTGTGGTAGTGTCACGAAATATTTAAACATGTTATCCTGGGCGTTCTTTCTTTACTCTGTCTGCTGGTTTGGACTGATTTTCTTTTACATGCTGACTTGTGTGGAGCACTACATGGCTGCTGTTCATCCCATCACTTATCTGAGCTTAAGGAAAGAAAGATGGGTCAGAATCAGGAATATCAGCATAGGCTGTGTTTGGCTGCTTTGCTTTGCACTGTCAGGATTTACAATGATAGATGATATCATCATCTCCGTTGTGAATTTTTGCTTCTTGACATTGTTTTTAATCGTCTCCTCCTTCTGCAGCCTTTCTGTTCTCCGTGTCTTAATTCATTCAGGCCCAAGAGAAGAGAGCAGGAACAGAGACAGGGTTGACCAATCAAAGAAGAGAGCATTTTACACCATTGTGACCATAATGGGAATGATGGCGTTGATGTTTGCTTGGGATCTGAATTGGTCTGTAGTGTATACTGCAGGAGGACTTAATGGATGCATGTTAATGTCATGGGATTTCCTATTTAATCTTCCCTGCAACCTCTTGTTGCCTCTGCTGTTTCTATACAGAAAGGGTAAAGTTGTGTGTTGCAAGAACAACACGCAATGAATTTAAGAAGATTGCCTGGGAACATTTGGAGTCGTCTCTTCCTGTAGTTTTTGAGATGAGCAGATGACATCTAAAGATCTGACCCTGGGGACAAGCAGCTCCAGAAAAGCAACTGATGCCTTGTGGCCCACTAATTGATTTTGTATTTTCTGGCTTTGTCTCTGCTCATTTTTGATTTTCATTCATTTTTTTTCCTGCCAGATAATAACTTCCAATAATTTCCACCGTTTCCCCGTGGATTATAACTTAGATAAGATCTGGCTTTCCACTGTATTCCTGTGGGACTGAATTTCCAAGGGATGCTGCTTTTCTTTTTGTATTATTATTATCAACACAGAACAAAGACATAAGCACATCTTTGCAGGAACAACATGTAATGAGCAAAAAGAAGGTCTGGATGTTCCTGTTCTCTTCTCAGTCTTGCCTCTCAAAGCATTAGTAGGTTAATTAGATATAGGTATAATTTATGCAAATTGTTTTGTGAAGATTTTAATAAGGAGTTATCATTACAAAAAATGGACATGCTTTATTGATGTACAGAATTTAGAGGTATTTGGTGCTCAGACTCTGATAACCCGTTTCTGCTGAACCGAACCTCAGCTGTGATAGCGAGCAGAGCATCCTAGCTCTGTACTGCCAACTGGGTAATATTTATCACAGACTACACTTTTAAAACAAGATTTTTCAAACTCTAGTCCACGAGGGCCGTTATCCTGAATCTTTAACATCTGTCCCTGCTGCAACACATCTGAATAAAATTAGTAGGTCATTAGCAAGAGACTACAGAGCTTGACTGCATCCTGAGGTGGCAATTCAGCCATTTGATTCATGTTACAGAGGCTCAAGAGTGCATGAACATGGTGCAATAAAAGTAGATTTAGAAGTACTGTTTTTTTTTTTTAGAAAAAAACAAACAAACAACAACTTTTATTTAAATTTGACCTGCAGTCTATCTGGGTCAGATATAAACCAAGTTTAGGTGGAGTTTATTTTCGTTGTGCTGACTTTTTACAGTCAGTTACAATAACTCGTACTGCGTACTAGCTAGCATGACGGAGTTTCTATACAGCTGGGTCGGTGCTATGATGTTACTGATAGTGAACTTTATTTTATTCATAAGGTTAGTTAGTAGAGTTGCCAACCGTCCTGTAAAAAACGGAATCGTCCCTCATTTAGAGAAAATATTACGCGTTTCGTATTGAGCTGAAAAGGAACACAATTTGTCCAGGACTTCAGCTACAATGGAAAAAGACACAAAGCTGGAGTTATTCTGCATCGTTACGCTGTCAGCTGCCTCTTCTTCTCTCATTCTCTCCCCCTCCCTCTCCTGTTGTTACTTCAATCATGAAACTGATCAATGATCAGCTGATCGGTCCCACACCCGCTTTCACACCTTGGCGCATGTGATTAGAGGATCACCAGGGGGTCCTTTGTCCCTCCTTGGGGGGATACTCCCACTGGGTTTAAATCTGGGACTCTCGGCCATTTGACCTTAGAATTGAAGAAGCTTCTCGGATGAGAGGTGAAACGTCTTCAAGCAACTTAAAGAAGTCCAGACGCTTTTCTTTGCAAACTCCTTCGATCAGCTGATCGGCTTTTCTGTCGCAAGTCCCGTCTCTCTTGTTTGTTTCAGAGCTGAACAGGTGATGGAGAAACAGGTTTACCTTTTAGGTGACATGAATGAGTTGAAGGGAAGTTATGAACTGTTTCTGAGAGACAAATAACACCAGGATCCTTTTTGTGTAGCTGACAGCTGGTAACTGTGCAGGGGCGGATCTAGCAAAGTTTTGCCAGGGGGCCAGGTAGGGCATTAACAGGGAAAGGGGGGCACAAAGAAATACTTTTCTTACTTATTCTCATTTAAAATGTCTAGTTTTAATAAATAATTATCTGAATCTTACAACCAAAGTTTTTATCTGATGTAAAATGTATAGAAATCATACATATACCAACAAGACTGTACATCACTGTCACAACAGCGTTTGTTTTCATTCAAAGGCTTTAGGGCTTTAATACCTGGTGGGCCGGTCTCTAGTCAAAATGCCCGGGCCATTTTTTTTGTCCCAGTCCAGCCCTGGGTCTGCCTCATGAGCTGCAGCTGAGATTTATTGCAGCTCTTCAACCACACATGAGGAGCTTCCACTCTTTCCCCCTTTTTCCCTGAGCTGTGAGCTGCAGTGGTTTGGGCAGCAGCCTATAGCTGTGTGTGTGAATTTGTGAAATTTGGTATAACCTTGTTTTTTCTTTGTTTTTGTTTTTTTAAATCTCTTGATTGCCTTCACAGAGATAATAGTGAATCTGTTACGGTCCTGAGTCTGTGGACTCAGTGTTTTTCTGTTTGTATTAGTTTTCCTTGATTTCATGATGTGTTTTGATTTCTGTCGTTAGTATCCCTAGTTCCTTGGCATTTCTTGTGTTCTAGTTCTTAAGTTGTGGTTCTGTTACTTCTGTTCAGTTTCCTGTTTTACTTTGAAAGTCTGTGTACTATGTCAGTGTGTTGAGTTTTGCCTCCCCTTGTCTTGTGATGTCTGAGTCCCAGCCGTGCTCTCCTCCTGTTTCACATTCCCTAATTACCTCAGTATGTATTTAAGCCCTGTGTTTTTCCCTGCCTGTTGTTGCGTCCTCCACGTTTGTTGTGTGTGTATTCATTGTCGTCTACCGTCAGCATCTCCAGTTTAGTTAGTTTAAGTTGTTGTTTATGTATTGCCAAGCGTGGCCTCACCAGCAAATAAAGCTGCCGTTTAAGTTAATGTTTTGTCTCCGAGTCCTGCACGTGGGTCCAGCCACTGACAGCCACACAGCTCACCGTGACAGAAGGACGCAACCATAACATGGACCCAGCGGACTCAGCTCACCTCGAGAGAGAGGTGGATCTTGCTCGCATCCTCGGACTGATGACTCGCATTAGCCACGCCTCAGATTTGCAGACATTTTCAGTCGGGCTGAATGCAATACAAACCATATTTGACAGAAATCCTCAACTACGCCAGCTGTCTGTTGCCTCGGAGTTCAGCCGTTCACTGACCCAGGCTAAGGAGGCAGTCAAAGCCCGGGAGCTGGCCCAATTCACCCTCATCTTCTCATCCACACCGCCTCAGTCGCAGCGAGCAAGCCCTCTCACGCCGCCGCAGCGGATGGAGCATTCTATAGCCCCACTGCAGCAGCCGAAGTCGCAGCATCGGACTCCTTCCTCCCTCACATCTGGTTCCGACCACCCCTCACCTGCCTCGTGCCTGGCAGGAATGTGGTCGGAGGATGAGGGACCAGTCACTGTTGCTCCGACACCCTCCGTTTTTTCTGTGGCTCCCGTTTCCAAGAGAAAGCGGCGTTCTCGTCGTCGCCGTACCTCACCGCAACCTGAGTCCAGTTCCTGCTTTGGACAGCTCGACATGGTGAGTGAACAGAACAATTTTCACCCGGCCTCTTCCACGCGGGGAATCTTAAGCTCTGAGCCAGTAAATTCAGAGTCAGTTAACCTTTTGACTGTTAACTCAGAGTCTGTAAAGATAGAAACTGATGATCCTAAGATGGCTGACTCTGAGGCTGCCTTTCAGGACTCTGAACATTCTAATGATTTTTCTTTTGTTTCTTCTAAGTTTGAGAAAATTCAGGAATCAGATGACCTTATTTCAGAGTTAAAAGAAGTTTTGTGTCCTGTAACTGAGAGTGGTGTTTCTGGGTTTCATTCTGAAAAGACTGGGGTTTCTGTTTTCACTTCTCAGCCAAGTTGTGTTGATTCTGAGTCACCTGTTTTTGGATCAGTTAATAGTGAGCTTTCTGATGTAGATTATGTATGTGAATCTGTTGTGGAAGTTTCTGACTTGGACAATCATAATCTCACTCAGGACATTAAAAATGCTGTTCAACAGACAATTTATCCTACTGCTAAACTAAACAGGGACAGTTCCATTTCCCAGCCAAGTTCCATCTATGCTGTTCAGGCTACACCTCATGAGACTGTTGTTGGTGTTGCTTCACCCATGTGTTACGCGGCTCACCAGCCGGTTCATTCTGAGGCTGCCTGTGATAAACCTCATGTTTCCATAACCTCCCCTGAATTAAATTTCATTAGCCCAGAGTATGCTCATGCAAAGACTGTTGGTGTTGCTCATTGTGAACTCCTCAAGACTATGCGTTCTGTGACTATCCAGGTTAAGAGCAACAAGGTGTCATCTGCTGTTAACAAGCTGGCAAAAATACTTGGGTTGAACACTGCAGAGTTGGTTGCTCAAGTTACAGTTTCGGTTTCACGATCATGTCTGTATCACTCTGTGCGCCATGCTTTTCAGCCACTAGCCCTGGACACTGTGTGTGCAACTTCCCAGGCTGCGTTTTGTAAGACTGTGTTTAATGTTGCTTCACACCCTGTTAATTCAGACACCGCTTGTATGATTTCTCCAGCACCTGTGACTGCCCCTGAACTAGTCTTTTCTAAGACTGCTAATATTAACCTGGACGACTTAAGAGTAGCAGTTTTACCAAGGTCAGCCTGCCACAAGTCTGTGTTTTCTATAACCACGTCTGGTACCATAAACCTGGTTTTCCCTGTGACTGTTACAGCTCCTCTGCTCTGCTCTCCGCATCCATTTCCAGTTCCCAGGCAGACTATGGCTCCGCTCGTCCCTGCACCCGTATCTGCTCCTCGGGTGGGGATGGCGGGTGCCTGGTCGTTGCCTGTGCCTGTTCTGGTTCCCTGGGTGGGGGCAACTGAGACCCTGCTGGCTCCTGCACCTGTTTCAGTTCCGCGGGTGGGAGCAGCGGTGGTCCAGCTAGCTCCTGCACCCACACCGGCCCCTAGGGGTAAGGCAGCCAGAACACAGCTCTTCCCTGGACCTGTATCTATTCTTCAGGTGGAGATGGCTGATGTTCGGCCGGGCCCAGTACCCATCCCTGTTCCCCGGAGAGGAGTTGCTGAGAGTCGGTTACTCGCTTTGTTGCAAGTTCAACGACCACTACACCCAGCACGACCATCATCACGACCACCACTACAACTTCTGTTTCGGTCAACCGTCCAGCCTCAAGTCTCGTCAGCTGGAGGGCCCGAGGAGCCCGTCCAGCCTCATGTCTCGTCAGCTGGGGGTTCGGGAGAACCCAGCCAGCCTCTAGTGTCGTCAGCTGGGGGTTCGGGAGAACCCAGCCAGCCTCTAGTGTCGTCAGCTGGAGGGCCCGAGGAGCCCGTCCAGCCTCAAGTGTTGTCAGCTGGGGGTTCGGGAGAACCCAGCCAGCCTCAAGTGTTGTCAGCTGGGGGTTCAGGAGAACCCAGCCAGCCTCAAGTGTTGTCAGCTGGGGGTTCAGGAGAACCCAGCCAGCCTCTAGTGTTGTCAGCTGGTGGGTCCGAGGAGCCCACCCAGCACCACACCTCTTTAGCTGAGGGTCCTGGAAGACCCAGACAGCACATCCTCCCGTCGGCTGGCGGTCCGGGGAGGGCTGTTCAGCCGTCACCCACATCATCATCGCCGCCTGCAGCATCATCATCATCGCCGCCTGCAGCATCATCATCATCATCGCCGCCTGCAGCAGCATCATCATCATCGCCGCCTGTAGCCGCAGCTTCATCATCGCCGCCTGTAGCCGCAGCTTCATCCACGCCTGCAGCCGTCTCGCTGCCCTCAGGTTCCGCAGCCGTCTCGCTGCCCTCAGGTTCCGCAGCCGTCTCGCTGCCCTCAGGTTCCGCAGCCGCCTCGCTGCCCTCAGGTTCCGCAGCCGCTCCGCCTACGCCTGGTCCAGCTTCAGCCTCTGTTTCGCCTTCGTCTGGCCCAGCTTCTGCTCCGCCTTCGTCTGGCCCAGCTCGTCCTGTTCCGCCTCGCCTCTGCCGGCCGCTTTCCAGGCCTCTAAGTTTGCATCATGGCCATCGAGGACGACCTCCGGACAGGGTTCGTCGCCGCCGCTGGCATCGCGGCCGACCTCCGGACCTGCTCAGTGGCCGCCGCTGGCATCGCGGCCGACCTCCGGACCTGCTCAGTGGCCGCCACTACCTTCCAAGTGGTTGGCCTCCTGATTCGTTTCGCCGCCGCCGTTGCCGGATGCACGGTCGGCCTCCAGAAGTGTTTGCCTATCGTCGCTGTTGCTGTGTGCATGGCCGGCCCCCTGAACTGTTTTGGCTTTTGTGTCGTCGGCCTCCGGGCCGGCCTCCTGAACTGTTGAGCGATGGGCTTTTGTGTCGTCGGCCTCTGGGCCGGCCTCCGGATCTAGGTGTTTTGATGTCTTGACGCCTATTCTGTTTGGGACTGTTCTGTGCTCCTGTGCCCTTTTTGTTTTGGACTTGGTCCCTCCGTCCTGGACCCCCGCCGCCCGCCCTGGTTGGGTTGTTTTTGGTTTTTCTGTGTCTCTGGTTTTCGGGTTTGGGCTGTCTGGAGCCAGCCCTTAGAGGGGGGGTACTGTTACGGTCCTGAGTCTGTGGACTCAGTGTTTTTCTGTTTGTATTAGTTTTCCTTGATTTCATGATGTGTTTTGATTTCTGTCGTTAGTATCCCTAGTTCCTTGGCATTTCTTGTGTTCTAGTTCTTAAGTTGTGGTTCTGTTACTTCTGTTCAGTTTCCTGTTTTACTTTGAAAGTCTGTGTACTATGTCAGTGTGTTGAGTTTTGCCTCCCCTTGTCTTGTGATGTCTGAGTCCCAGCTGTGCTCTCCTCCTGTTTCACATTCCCTAATTACCTCAGTATGTATTTAAGCCCTGTGTTTTTCCCTGCCTGTTGTTGCGTCCTCCACGTTTGTTGTGTGTGTATTCATTGTCGTCTACCGTCAGCATCTCCAGTTTAGTTAGTTTAAGTTGTTGTTTATGTATTGCCAAGCGTGGCCTCACCAGCAAATAAAGCTGCCGTTTAAGTTAAACGTTTTGTCTCCGAGTCCTGCACGTGGGTCCAGCCACTGACAGCCACACAGCTCACCGTGACAGAATCACAGTAGAATCAGGTAGGGGTTCTCTGCCATTTTTGTTTCAACTGTTTTCTCCTGTTTTGTGGCTAGTCAGCGAGCACAGCCAATGTATTTTTGTTTTCTGATAGAGAGATCTTGGTTTGTTTCTAGTTAGAAAGGGGGTTTTGTTTGTTGTTTTGGCCTTGGAGACCCTGACGAACAGAGCTTCCCTGTGTTCATTCTTGCTTGACTAGTTCTGTGAAATAAATCATGTTTTAATGACATCTACCTTGTGGCAGTTTGTTTCCTTTTTCGCTTTGTGTTACCCCCCCCACCCCAGATAATACTTTGATTATAAGTGGGGTGTAGCAGCCTCTCAGCGGCTTTCTTAATGGGGGTTGTCCCTACAGCTTTCAACCTGACAGAGAGCGCCCTGAAAGAAGAGCTGCTGTCCCTTCCTGAGAAGAAGATCCTATGACTGCTTCATGTGAAGCACACATTGTTTGACTTCATGGAGTGGTCCCAACAGGCTGGGATATGGTAACCTATTCTCTTCAGGTTGTAAATTAATCCTGAGTGTACGAGGAAGGGAAGCCTCTGATGGTTTATTGTTCTGTACCATGATACCAGTTTTTGTGGCTCCAAAGCAGAATCCAGAGAGAAGAGACCGGTTTATAATAGAATCCAAGCTCTAATAAAAAGTAAACAATGGGTAAGAAGTGTTAAGGAATACTGCTGACTAAACTATCAAAATAAGAGCATAGTAACATGATTGGTTAAATATGTCTGAGTGGCTGTTCAAATACCTAAAATTTCTAACATCTATGTGTGAAATGCTGGTTGTTTATTTCAGGAATCCAAAACAGAAATTCAGGCTGGTTTCCTTAGTACTATTCATTTAAGTGGTGAATAAAGATAAGATAAAGATAACTGTTTAAACTGATGTCTGAATTTCTGGAAACATGTTCATTAAGTGAAAAGAGTGAAAAGATTATTAATGTTAATAAGTGCGCAACAAAATGGCCTCCGTACCAGAAAGGAATACGTTCAACAAAACCACCACACTCCCACTAAAAATAGCTACACAAGGTTTAGTTGAATTACACTGGTGGCTGAAGACGTACTTCTGGCCTTCAATCCCAGGCCTAAAGTCACCACAGTCAGAGTAATTAGCCTGGCTACAAACAGGAAAAGGTCGTGACTCAGAAGAACAAGTGGCCAAGCAAATATAAATCTTGCATCTTCCTGAGAAACGCTTTTCACCTTGACAGGCCAGAATCTGGAATCGCTGGTCTGGCCTGATACCCTGATTGTCGTGTTCTCTGCGTTGCGTTATGCGAATGATGAGAAGAGGTGAGTCTCGCTTTGTGGGTTCATTCTCCGAAAACTGTTCAAATAAAAACAAATTTGGTACAGCAATTTCGTATGACTGGGCTTCTGCATGCACACCTTTAAGGGAAAAAGAAGAATGGCGGATCACATGAGAAACGACCTGCATGCACCTATGATCTAACCTACGATCAGCAAATTATCATGTTACAATAAAGTGCTGTACTCGACAGGAAAGCAACACTAGTGATGGCCCGTTTGAAGTTGAAGTTCCGGTGCATGTGTCAAAAAAATCAACAGACTGCTTCAGAAATACTGTGCTGAGGCTTGGTGCGTCTGAACAGAGTCACATGATCTATGATGTACAACACTTCATTTGGCACGTCACGGCTCAGTACCTGATTCAATGGTTATATTTTTGCCCACTAGATGTCACCAAAGATAACTGTGTTGAAAAGCTTCTAGTAATGAACCGTTTCAGTACAAGCTTCGGTGCTT
The DNA here is from genome assembly GCF_001858045.2 of Oreochromis niloticus. Classification (NCBI taxonomy): domain Eukaryota; kingdom Metazoa; phylum Chordata; class Actinopteri; order Cichliformes; family Cichlidae; genus Oreochromis; species Oreochromis niloticus. The sequence goes on from NW_020327605.1 coordinate 10,934, forward strand.
CAGAAAGCTTCATTTGGCCATCGCTAGGCCTCTAGGCGACTGAGGAGAATAGTGCAGAACTACAGTAAGCGACTCCATGGGAAGTCGAAGGTCACACAATGAGGAGACTGTGCAGCCCACCACAGTCTTTTCAAATTAACTATTTACAAATCTTCATATATAAACACCAGCTCAGTCAAGGCCCTGCCAGACATAGATGCAAGGACTGAAATGAAGCAAACCGCTATAGTTGGCCCGCAAGACGCTAGGCCAACTGTGGAGACGAAGGCTCCCGCTGAGAGCCACCCAGGTACTGGGTTGGCTGCCATGGAAGGGCAGTAAACCTTAGTGAAGGTCAATGCAGATGAAGGTCATCTGCATTGACCAATACAATTCACCAATACAATTCAATACAATCCACCCCTCACAACTCATCAGGAAACTGACAGACCTGGGCATCAGTTCCCTCATCTGCAAATGGTTACTGGACTTCCTGACCAACCGCCCCCAACATGTCCGGCTGGATAACCGCTGCTCATCAACAATCACAATGAACACCGGTGTACCACAAGGCTGTGTGATGAGCCCTTTCCTCTACTCCCTCTTCACCCACGACTGCAGACCTGCCGATGGTTCCAACACCATCATTAAGTTTGCAGATGACACCACGGTGATTGGCCTCATCAGTGACAACGATGAGACCGCCTACAGGGAGGAGGTGGATCGTCTGGCTGAGTGGTGCGACACAAACAACCTGCTGCTTAACACCGAGAAGACTAAGGAGCTCATCGTGGACTACAGGAGGAATGCTGACCCACATCCACCCATCCACATTAAGGGGACGGCTGTGGAGCGTGTGAGCAGCTTCAAGTTCCTGGGAGTCCACATCTCCGAGGATCTCACCTGGACGACCAACTGCTCCAAGCTGGTCAAGAAGGCTCACCAGCGCCTCTTCTTCTTGAGGACTCTGAGGAAGAACCACCTGTCCTCAGACATCCTGGTGAACTTCTACCGCTGCACCATCGAGAGCATCCTGACCAACTGTATAACAGTCTGGTACGGGAACTGCTCTGCCTCGGACCGGAAGGCGTTGCAGAGGGTCGTGAAAACTGCCCAGCGCATCGCCGGAGCACCACTTCCTGCCATAAAAGACATCTACAGGAAGCGGTGTCTGAAAAGGGCTGGGAAAATCACCAAAGACCCCAGTCACCCATCACATGGACTCTTCACCCTCCTGCCCTCTGGGAGGCGCTACAGGAGCCTCCGGACTAAGACCACCAGGTACCGGAACAGCTTCTTCCCCACAGCTGTCAGACTCCTGAACTCTGCCTCCTGACATCTGACCCACGTTAAACTCATGGACTGAACATACACACACACACAACCACTAGCACTTTATCACTATCACAATTATCCTAACTGCACTACTGTATAGTTCTGTGTAAATATCATTCTGTACATATGATAATTTTTAATCCTACAACTGTTTATAACTTGCATAGTTCACATTTCTGTATAACTGTACATCTCAGATTTCTGTATTTTTTTTATTTCATATTTATATCCTGTTCATAGCCTGTACATAGCTTGTACTCACTACAGCCTGTACATAGTTATAGTTATAGAATGTTCATAACATACTTCACACCGTGTACATTATAACATACCATAATAGACCCATTTCTGTAATATACTTACACATCTATATTATTGCTAATATATATTGTAATATATCTATATCACGGTTAAAGCACTTTCTGGATGGATGCAAACTGCATTTCGTTGCCCTGTACCTGTGCATGTGCAATGACAATAAAGTTGAATTCTAATTCTATTCTATGCAGATGATAACTTTGCCCCTCCACTAGGCCCATGAGGTGGAAACACTCTGGGTCAATTTGGCCCGCACTCCAGAAGGGAGGGCAACATCCGAAGTGACATAAGCCTGCCAAATGACCTCCTCGACCCAGCAGGACAACCTGGATTTATATTCACAATAGCGATGATGATATCTTCTGTGATTACATGTCTCTTGATATTGTTTTTCACCGTCTCCTCCTACTGCGGACTTTCTATTCAGTGAATCTTATCAGAGATGACAATATATCAATATTTTCATCTCACATAATTACTGTTTTTTGTATAAGTGATTCTAAAATTGACAGGAGGTGACACAGAATTTCTCAAGGTTAAAATAAAGTAAAAGAAACTAAACTTTTAGTTTAGTCCCCCCCACCATACTGGTTGATCATTAGAAATTTTAGAAATAGTTAGACTGAACTTTTAAAACAATGTTCTCTCTTTTTTCACTTCATATACCACATACACAATACATACATTAAATTATTTAATGTCTAATATTCACAATGTATATAGACTATATTTAGTAATATATAGTCTGGTATGGTGTCAGGATTCCAATTTTGGGTGAGCCAGTGAATCAACAAAGTAGTAATTTAGTTACAGAGGGAAAAAAATAGCAAAGTCTTTAATGAGTTTTGTAATTACTACAAATATGAGTGGTCTAATTTCAGTGCATTCAACTTGGAGCGATCAGTGTTCTTAAGCATACAATATTTCTCCCGCATTGACATCACTTCTCATAAAAACACAGGTTTGGGCAGTTTGATGGCTTAGGTATGTTAGTACAATGCCACAGTCTTCCCAGGTGTGGACTTTCCACCAAATTCACCCCCTAGCTCAAACTATAAAATGCTCAGAGCAACTGCAGAAAAAGCTCAGACTCTTAACGCCTCAATTAGTGTTAAATGATAAAGCTACAATTAAGGGAAAAACATGAACTAAGTATGGCTCATTTGTAAGGGCTGCCAGGAGAAAACCTCGTCTCCTGCGTAAGTAAACCTATTGTATGAAGCCCAGTTTTAAGTTTCTTGAAAAGGTTCACCTTACATTTGTTTACCATCATATCAAACATGTTTTTGTTTGCGTGCGATTTAGAATTTATTTAGATTTTGATGTGATTTAGAAAAGCAAAACTACACCCATAAACACTCACAAACCACATGGCTGATGAAGCTGTTTGATTTGGATACACATAAATAATTGTCAGCACATCATTTGAATTTTTTGCAGCGTTCATTTTAATGGACAACAGCTCTGCATGTGCTGATACATTATTAAATCAAATGATACACATAAAGTTCTGTTGTGGAGTACATACAGATATTGGGGCTATGATACTCTGCCAGCCTGGCCACACTCCACAGCTTACATATAAAACAGCTGTGCAGAAGAGTTTATTGATAAAGCGATTCATAATGTGTTAATTCATCATTGTCACATGGTTTTACTTGAATGCAAATAAACTTTATTTGAATTATACTTTGAGAGACAGATTGGGATGGAGTCCAGCTCTAACTTGTTTTGAGCAAATATCACATGAACAGGAGTCACAGGGGAGGCGAGAAGAGAAGAGCATCATAAGGTTGGTGTTCCTTTGATTTTTATCAAATTAAATGACATTACAAAAAAAAATATTTATTTTTAATTGCTCTGTATTTTTTTATTCTGCAGTTTTCTGACTAACTGTGTACAACTTGTTTTATATTTTCAGAACATATTATATCATAAGGGTTTTGAGTCAATGCATGAAAAAAAAACAACTTGAAATATTTGTAGGTATCTTCTCGTTTTTCTGCTGAGATTTGTGTGGTAATATATGAGAGTTATTAATTAAATAAATTTAACAAGAAGCAAAGAAGGGCACCAGAGGAACCACAAAAGCTTTTCGTGTTTATATTCTTTAAGTTCAGCATACTGTGAAAGAAAATGAAAAACTTCTTGAGGGATATTTTAATATGCTATAAAGATATGAAGCATTACATGTTTCCTGCTACTAAGGAAAGATGCAAAACTAAGATCACAACAGAGCTGAGACAGTGACAGATGATGCCTTTATTGTGTCTGGTTCATTTGAGTATACACAACTCTGCACATCATTTAAATACTTCACATTTTTTGTCCTAATGAACGGACACAACAAACTGCAGCAGGTGGATCAAGCCCGATGTAGTATAGTGTGTGGTACTCAGTAAAGAAATGCATGACATGAGTAAAGATTAATGTGCACGTGTGTGTTATGCATGTTTTCCATTGCTGAACTGTTTTTGCCAGTTTGTCGTTGTCTCAGTTTGTGCTGGGCAATTGATACTCTGCTTTATTAAATACATTTTGTGAAGGAAAAAAACCAACAAAAAAATCTAGTTACATATCAAATGGAATGAAACAAAGAGTCAATAACTAAATCTCTCTGTTTGGATTTCTTTTTTTTAACTGTGTCAAAGTTAAATTTCCCAGAAATCTAAGAGTGCAATTAATTTTTTTTCCAGATGTCTGCAAACTCATCATTCTCCTCTCAGTCCTCTTTGGATCTGCACGTTTCCTCCATCAACACCTCCATCTCTTTATACGTGTACTGTCTCATCTCTAAACCGAGCTCCTACATCTATCGTGCATTTAACATCACCACCATCTTCCTCGTCCTCCCTGTCTGCATCCTCATCCTCCAACATGGTCTCCAAGAATGGAGGAAAAAAGGCTCCACCTTCATTGAAGTACTGAGTCACTCTGACTGCTTCACCTACAACATCGTCATCATGGACCTGTTTGCCGTCTTATCGTGTATCTTCACCTATTGTGGTATCGTCATGAATAATTTAAAAATATTATCCTTGCCAATGATTTTTTACTCTGTCTGCTGGTTTGGACTGATTTTCTTTCACATGCTGACTTGTGTGGAGCACTACATGGCTGCTGTTCATCCCATCACTTATCGAAGCTTAAGGAAAGAAAGAGGGGTCAGAATTAGGAATATCAGCATAGGCTGTGTTTGGCTGCTTTGCTTTGCATTAACAGGTTTCATAAGGATAAAAGATATCATCCTCGCCATTGTGAATATATGTCTTGTGTCATTGTCTTTAATCGTCTCCTCCTTCTGCAGCCTTTCTGTTCTCCGTGTCTTAATTCATCCAGGCCCAAGAGAAGAGAGCAGGAACAGAGACAGGGTTGACCAATCAAAGAAGAGAGCATTTCACACCATTGTGACCATACTGGGAATACTGGCATTGAAATCTTTTTGGGATCTGAATTGGTCTGTAGTGTATATTACAGGAGGACTTAATGGATGTATTTTAATGTCATGGAGTTCCTGGTTTAATATTCCCAGCAACCTCTTGTTGCCTCTGCTGTTTCTATACAGAAAGGGTAAATTTGTGTGTTGCAAGTAAAACATGGAATGAAGTTAAAGAGCACAATTTTGAAAACATTTTCTGGATCACACAAATAAAGACCAGTACAAGATGTAGAAAGGATTATTAGGCTAACATTAAGAAGAAGAAAAAACAATATTATTGATCATTTTGAGAATAAAATTGAATTTTCAGGTAAAAACATCGTGATTCTTGAATAGTTGAAACCTGGAGATTAGTTGTTTTAACACAGACTGCCACTGCTGTTATACTCTGTACAAAATGCCTTGTTTATGAGGTGAGTTAATTACATAAATTGATCAGCAGTGGTGGGACTAACAACGTTACAAGTAACGGCGTTACTAACAACGTTACTTTTTTCAGTAACGAGTAATCTAACTAATTACTATTCCTATCGTTACAACGGCGTTACAGTTACTAACAAGGAAACGCGGTCCGTTACTATTTTTCAAACAGACGGTTGAAACTGTGTTCAGCTTACCGCATCTTATATCAGCTGCAGGAAGTAGCTGTAAGTAATCTGGACGCTACAGCTTTAAGCAGCTGCGCGCTCCCGCGGACGGTAATCACGATCACTGTCTAGCACAACACCTGGAGCTCAGGGGGCAAAACAATCGAGTGCTGCTGTTTGACTGAGGAAGAATAAAGTAGTCGTGGTAAGTCAATCACATGACCACTTAAAGACAAAGCAACAAGGTGCCAGTTTTTAAACTGTGTCGATAGGCCACGTAAAACCAGAGTCATGATAAACAAGATATACGCGGCGTTTTTTCCTCAATAGTTTCGCCATGTTAGCGCTAGCAAGCACTCTCTGCTTATGGGCAAAACACAAAACAAAACAGGGAAAGTTTTAGGAGTGACGGCGAGAGAAAGAGAGAGAGAGAAAGAGAGAGAGAGAGAGAGTTTTGAGATGTGAGATTTGTGACGTTTAGCGTGTTTGGAGTGTGTAGTTAATGTGCTGTCTTGTGTAGTTAGTGTGTAGTGTTGTGGATAGTTTTGTGTTGTGTGTCAGAACAATGAGGTGACTGCTGTCTCCAGGTAGAAACAGCAGTGATACACCTGCTGCTGTCAGACCTGCAGGTATCAGGCTGTGATGTTCTCCTTTATAGTGGACAGAAATGATTTTTTTGCAGTGGCACAAATAATTTGTGGCATCTTATTGAAGAACAGCTGATTGTTCTGTAAATAGTTTGAAATGGTTATTTAAAAAAAGGGTAAAAGGTAAATGGATGCAAATAACTTTGTTGTTTGCAAAACTTGTGCATAGGATTTTAAAATTGACAATTAATATTTGCATTTGAAGTTATGAAATATGATTCATTAAACATGTTTATGGTTGTTACAGTAAAAATAAAACTTTTTCTACTCTGATTTTATGTTGTTTGTCTGATTTTAGATCAATTCTGGTTATACAGTATGACAAAATGAGAACATAACTGTAAATTCAGGCACGTGAGGTTGTGCTAAAAAGAATGATACCAAACAAGGCAAAGCAAATAGTTTTTAAAGGGAAAATGTGGAGGGAAAATCAAGAGTAGTAAAAAAATGGCCAATTATACCCTGGACGCCAGAGGGTTAAAAGTTTTTTTAAAAGTAACGCAATAGTTACTTTTCCAAGTAATTAATTACTTTTAGAATATTGTAACTCAGTTACTAACTCAGTTACTTTTTTGAAGAAGTAACTAGTAACTATAATTGAATTACTATTTCAAAGTAACTTGCCCAACACTGTTGATCAGTGACCTTGTGATACAGCATTCATCCTCTCTGTTGCATGAGTGTGTAAAATCTTGCATCTGACCATCACCAGCCATTTATCTTTATTTATTTATATTTATTCATAAATAAATAAATGCATACATACATACATAAATACATTCTGTTTACACTTACCATAAATCTGGCCATCTGGCCTATTCCCTGTGTTTGATTAGAATACATACGAAACATTTCCTGTATATCACTATAATTGTAATAGAATGATAAAATATTAATGTGGAAGAAATATCAAAATTTGTTTTACAAGTAGTTTTAAAAAACTAATAAAAAACTGTTAATCGCTTTAGCAACAACAGTGTTTGTTTAGCACATTAGTGCTGGTTCATAGGGGGTTGTCTGATTGTTTGGGCTTTGTCTGTATTGTTGTAGGTTATTCACTGTATAGTATAAAGTGCAAAGGTGAATGTTTTGGTGATTTGGTACTATATGAATAAAACTGAATTGAATTGAATATAATTGGATAGCAAGATAAAAAAAATATTGGCTCTGTCTTTAATAGTAAATACTTAAATATAGAAATAATACTGAAACAAATACAATTCAGCATGAAAACTCTGTATTACTGACTCTGTATTCTGTATACCAACCTGACGCTCTGTGTGTGCATGTTTGAATGTCTATCCATTAAAGTCTATGTAACAATTATTCAGTTATCAGGATTATTTATGCATGTTTTGTTTTCATTTGTCAGTTTGACATTTGAACTAAATTTAGGAGGCATATTTGTGGACTGGGGTGGCATTATATAACCAGCACAGAAGAGACATATTGTCAGGAGTTTTCCTGTAATGCAACTCAGATTGGAATAAGTGACACTCAGACAGGTTTTACAAATTAACGTGCACGGGAGAGAACTGGACAGGCGCCGTTCCTTCGCTTGACCTCAGTTGCTCTCGTCCGCCCTCCCGTAACACTGCTCCTTTATTGTGGTTACATGAATATGCATAGTTTCATTAACATATGACGTATACCTTGTGTGTGTGTGTGTGTGTGTGGAGTGAGATATGATCCCGTGAAGACTCCCCAAAGCTGGTGCCAGGAGTCTAACGGTACATCTAAACAAAAGGCTCTTAGACTCAAACAGATATACGTGTGTTTGCTATACCATATATCAGCAAGAGAAGATACGACCTCTCCTAGGAGACGTGTGATCTATGCCAGAACACTCTGAGGAGGAGTGAACGCACTCCCCTCTTCATGCTACACAGAGTTGTTACAGACCTCCTAGGATAAGACATTCTTTCAATCTACAAATGATTATATACTTCTAAGCATATATGAGTAAACATTTCTAAGCATAAATGGCAATAAACAATAGGACAAGGTGTGACCTCTCCCATGCTCCCAGGATGTGGGTGTGAAAGTCAGAGAGCTCTGGAAAGCACACAAAGCTTGCACAACATAACTTCTCTAGTAAAAAAGAGCAAACACATCTAGAAAACCTTAAACATAATGTACTTCTAAACATAAACATAATAAAATCTTTCAACACATATAAAGAGTCAACAGTGGAGAGGCACAAAGAGAGGAAACTCAGAAACAAAATACTCATAAGGCCGGTCATTGTGAGGTGTTGAGTGCGATATCTTTCCATGTTGGTCACAATCTGCAGTCACCTGATTGTTTCGTTGTGTCTTGCAGCTCCTTTTGATACAAAGTTTATAATTGAAATTTTAAAAAAGAGATTTTTTTAAACATCTTTGAACTTAGAATGAAAAAAAATTCACAAAACAGCATGTAGTAGTAGCAAGTATTATCACTATATTTGCTCACTCTGAATTTACAAGTAATATTTTTCAAAGAAAAAAATGTTGTGCAAGCGACAAAAGACCATAAAAATGAGCATCCTAGGAAAGATGAGACTTTCAGGTAAAGATGAGCACAGGGTCATAAAGAGAGACTGAAATGTAATGTTTATGAATTTTGTTTTCTCTTCCGCTCTTCATCATACATTCAGTTCAGTACATTCATGAGATGACTTTGATTCAATTATTTCCTCTTATGAAACCACAGAACTTTTGACCCTTTACAGAGCTTACTTTACTTTACTTGCGTTCCAAATAGATTTTATGTTTTGAGCTCTTAATTACACCTACAAAGCTCAGGACTTTCATAACACAGAACATGAGTCAGTGGCCATTTTATATAAGACATGTTTTTTTTTCTTTTTTTGCAGATGACCAGTGTGTCAAAATATTAAACAAACTAAGGTATGAAGCCTCCTAAAAACTAAAAACAACATTACATTTCTTTAAATTTATGAAGGTTGCATGAGCTCAGGTAAGAATCTCTTTAATTTTATTATCATGCTAAAGTTAACAGCACTCTCTCCTTAAACTATTCAGTCTTTTCTTTCTCAGTTTTGACTCTCCAAAGACAATGATTTCAGTCTCTCTGGGTAAAAATTTCGAACAACAACCTTTAAAAGCGCTATATAAATACAGGCCATTTACCATTTAAGGAATATTTTTCTCTATTTAAAAGTAATTTAAAATGTACAAATCTTCATCAGTGTTGTTCTTCAGTCTGCAGCTTCACTTTCTGTGTGTCAATCCTTTATATATGTATTGATTGCAGGTGCTGACACGCCTTCATGGTTCAGACTGGTTATACTAACAGAGCAGAGTTCAGATGTATTAGATTACAATCCAGTTCCTCATGACTTACTGTTGGCACCGTGTTCCTTTAATTCTTTAAAACTAAAAACAATGAGCTAAATTTCATTCCTCTCATCACTCTTATTATCCGATCAAATGTTTGAACAACAACTTCAGAAAGTCTTGAGCACATTTAGTTATTTGCTGGTGCAGGGGCGACGATTGGGGTTTATTTTGCAGTCTTTAGGCCCGGGCAACTTGGAGTCATCGAGCTGACCATGAACTTGTCTGTATATCAAAGTGTGCTTGAGTCAATTGTGAGGCCATGTCTTCTACTGCTAAAGCATGCCCTTCACTGGGTCATGAGACAGGGTCATTCAAGTTATTTCATCTAAAAGTTATCCTACAAACTACTCATTCAAAATGTTTTCGTTAATTACATTTTCGACACTGTGTAATATGACATTTGTACAGTGTTGGTCAAGTTACTTGAAAAAAGTAATCAGTAACTAATTACTGATTACTTCCCCAAAAAAGCAATCCCGTTACTTTACTGATTACTTATTTTCAAAAGTAATTAATTACTTAGTTACTTTTTAAAAACACGATTTACAACCTGAATAGGTGATAAAGCGATAGATCTTTCAGCCCAATTCTACTTTTTCTGCATAATCCATCATACAAAATGTAATCAAATGGAATAGTCTCTTTTTAAAACTTGTTTTATTAGTTTTAATCTTTTAACTTTATGCATCAGGCAAAAATTTAATTATATGCAACATTCTCTGACTGGAAGAAATTTGTTTAACATTTAAACCTATTTTCTGCACATTCCTGCACATAAAATAAAATTTTTTTTGTGTTTACACTCACTCTTTTAAATAGATGCAAGTAAAACACAGCAGAAAATAAATCAAATCAAATACTAGCGGTCCTGTTGCTCTATTTTCACCTATAAAGCAGGAGTGGGTTAGGCGGAGGTTTACCCTGGTCCAGGTGTGCCGCAGCGGTCAGTGGAAAAATCCGCGAGTTTCTCTGTGAATTTCACATTAAGTCGTAGCGCACTCGGTGCTTGCTTGGAAGTTTAGGGGTTTAAAAAGAAGTTTTCTTCCCAAGCAGTGAACAGTGGACACTAATGTTTTTGTCACTTTTTATGGAATCAAACTCAAAGTAAGGTCAGTACTTCCACGCTTTAAACGCTGCATGCTCATACTCTCTCGCACTCGATATATTATCCATTGTTGATCTGCAGACAGCTGTTGTCATGAACGTCGCACTCGCTTACGTCACTGTCATGAGACATTCTCGCAAAAAATCACGGTTTTAGTAACGCAGTAACGCAGCGTTCCTACGGGAAAGTAACGGTAATCTAATTACCGTTTTTGCAATAGTAATCCCTTACATTACTCGTTACTTGAAAAAAGTAATCAGATTACAGTAACGCGTTAGTTCTCTGCATTTGTAGTTACTCATCTGAAGGTTACATTTTACAATCAGTTTCTAATATGTTCTTCATCCATAAAATTTCGAGACTGAAAAATAGAATGTACTTTTCATGTCATTTTGTGATAACACACTTACACGAAACGAAACATGATGGCTCCATGGTGTCTACACTGCACGTGAGGAAGACTGATTATGGAAAACCGACACACCATCACAGTTTTCTGAAAGGTAAATGTGCTGAAAGGTGGGGTCATGTTGCTGTTGGTGCAAAGTAGGACATCGGGTTAGATGTCATTGTGGGAACAAACACTGGTTCAAAGTTTACACTCGCAGTCTTCTCAGGTGTTACTTGAAAACCAGTTTGAGTTTTATAAATAACGAATGAGTTCAGAAAGCTTACTCTTACTCTAATATATTTAAAGAAGAAAACATACAGTGGCTTGTAAAAGTATTTGGCCCCCTTGAACTTTTCCACATTTTGTCACATTACAGCCACAAACATGAATCAATTTTATTGGAATTCCACGTGAAAGACCAATACAAAGTGGTGTACACGTGAGAAGTGGAATGGAAATCATACATGATCCCAAACATTTTTTACAAATAAATAACTGAAAAGTGGGGTGTGCGTAATTATTCAGCCCCCTGAGTCAATACTTTGTAGAACCACCTTTTGCTGCAATTACAGCTGCCAGTCTTTTAGGGTCTGTCTCTACCAGCTTTGCACATCTACAGACTGAAATCCTTGCCCATTCTTCTTTGCAAAACAGCTCCAGCTCAGTCAGTCAGATTAGATGAACAGCAGTGTTCAGATCTTGCCACAGATTTCACATTTAGATCAGCCAGTCAATGAACAATGCAGTAACTGTAATGAATCTCATCCTAGTGCACAGCAGCAGTGTTGGGTAAGTTACTTTAAAAAAGTAATTAATTACTAATTACTTAATCAATATAGTATTTAAAATACTTATCTAATTACTGTGTCTGAAAAGTAACTTAATTACTCAATAAGTAATTTAACTAAATACTTATTAAAATCCCCATAAACCTTGAGTGGACAAACAAAAGAAATTAAACTCTTTAAATAATAAATAATTTTAAAAAAACATACGAGTCAACATGAAATAGTTCAGCCTTTTTGCATCCTGAATCATCTTTATTACATTCTATAAAAAAAAATTCTTTAATAATTAAATTTTTTAGTAAGAAATGTAACTTTCTTTAGCTAAGAAACACAATTCTTGAATAACAAAAATATTTTTCTGCAACATATCTGAATAACAAAAAAGCTTAACTTAAGAAATGTTATACATGACATGTATCACGCTGTAAACATTAAAATTTTTAAATTTTCAAAGCAATGAGTAACATATTCATACATAATGTATGTAATCATGTCATGTGTTTCAACAAAGTGAAGTTAACTCTGAACTTTGGTTAACAAACAGAATTCCTCTGAAACTTCCTCAAACCAATGAGCACCATATTTCCTGCACTCATGTTTTCCAAAACCCTTTTTGTACTACTTAGCTGTGTTGTTTTTGAAAAAGTTGTTGTATCTCATTAATGTAAGTCTCTCAAAGCGTTCACTTGACAGTCTGTTCCTTCTGGGTGTAAGCACAAGATTGCCGAAGCTAAAAAGCCTTTCGACTGGTGCGCTTGATGGTGTGGCTGTGTTGTACCTCAGTGAAATGGCCTTAATCCTGGGAAACTGGCTAAGAACACCCAGCTCAGACCCAGCAGATTTCAAATATTCCATCACCTCTGTTTCAGCAGAGTAGGTACAGTCATCCTCCTCAAATGAAAAAAAGTCATCAGTGGAGTCAGCAGGGTTCTTGTGATCTTGAGCAGGTTGTTGGTCTTCAAGAGACAACCCACGGCACTCTGTAGTAAGCATTGCCCTAACCATGTCTTTTTTCTCTTCTTCTCTGATCCAGCGTAACTTAAATTTAGGCAAAGTGACTGCAGCCAGGAGAGCTTCTTTATTGTCCATCATTGAGGAAAAGCGCACCTTGATCGCCTATGAGAAAAAAATACATCAGACACTTCACATAAGAGCATGATAAATAAAACAAAAATTTATTTTAGAGCAAGGCTATATATAGATTACCTTAACAATGGTATCAGGGAGGGATGCTGTCAGCTTAAGCTCGTCCTGCAGTGCCAGCGTCCTGGACATTAGAATCTCCAGAGTTGGAAGAAGGATTCCAAAATAGCAGTTCTCTTCTCCTTGCAATATGTCTAGTGCAACAGTGAGTGGCTTCAACACGATACAATACTCCTTTAGGAACAGATACTCCCGATCAGTAAAGCATTTGATTCCAAACTGAGTGCAGACAGTATTTAATTCAGCAAGGGGAATGTCAGTGATCCTGGACAGAGCGTCGTGAAATGAATTCCATCGTGTTGAAACAGGTAGGGAAGAGTGAGGTAAGATGAGCCAGTGGGTAAGTTGAACCACCCCTTGTATCTAGGTAACTGTGTTCATGTTTTGTCATGTGACCATAAATCCAGGAAGCACTCATCATTTCCATCCTGCTATATTAAAGAGGAGCACATTGGAGAAGGGATAAGTCTGTATTACACAAAAAAATGTTTTCTGCTTGTCGAAGTAAAATTTCTGCATATCAGGTAAATTGACTGTAATATTAAAACAAATGTATCTGTGTCTAAAATGATATATTATACATGTTGGTGGGTTTCTAAAATATAATATCATCTGAAGAAGTTTTCTAAAGATTAGCCTAAATTGCTAAACTAGCCCGTTTTTTTCAAAATGGTGGCTATGGGGCAAAGTGAGCCAAAGGCTATGGGGTAAATTGATCCAATGGTTCAACCTACCCCACCATAAGGCACTGAAATTTATTTAAGGCTCTGACTTATTAAATAGTATTTTAGTTCAGTATACTGAACCCTTTTGTTGTATTTGTCATATGTTAACTATTATAGAAAAGATATCATGCCAAGGACCTACAGACGGAAGACCAGCTGGGGCTCAACACCCCTGGAGGAGATTGAAAGGGCAGCGAGTGAAGTCAAGGGAGGAAAGTCCATAAGATCAGTGGCTACAGAAAGACAAATTGACAGGTCAACACTCAGGAGATATATTAAAAAGAGGGACACACAGGAGGTCAAATCGGTTGGCTATAGTGGAACAGCTTCAGCAAAGAGAGTCTTCTCTGAGGAGGTGGAGAAGGAGCTAGCAGAGCATATCAAGAAGCTTGCAGAGCAGTTCCATGGCATTTCCCCAAAGAAATGCCGTGAACTGGCATTAGAATTGGCAGGCAGAAACAACATTCCTACTCCCAGCAACTGGACAGAGAAAGGTTTAGCCGGTAGGAAGTGCAAGAAACAACATTTCAGTAGGTTGGCACAGACTAATGTATTTTGTGTAGTTTACTACTTTACCATTACATTTTTTAGGTAAAGAATGGTTCAAGAATTTTTTGGCACGCCACCATCTCTCTTGCCGTATGCCTGAGGCAACATCTTTGGGAAGAGCTACAGCCTTCAATAAGACTACAGTTGGGGAGTTCTTTGACAATCTGGCTAAAGTGATCGACAGGTAACAGAAGTTATCTAATTGAAAACATTAATAACTATTTATGACAACTACAAACAACAGTTAAGTGAATAAATATGCGTACTCTCAGCTAACATTTTTTGCATTACTTAAAAATTTAACTAATCATCATTGCTCTTTTTTTGTTTGACAGGTATAAATTCCCCCCAAACATGATTTTTAATGTTGACAAAACAGGTGTAACAACAGTACAGACACCAAAGCAGGTAGTGGCAGAAAAAGGAAAAAAACAAGTGGGCTCCATCACATCTGCTGAAAGAGGCGAACTGGTGACTGTAGTCTGTGCTGTCAATGCGACTGGTAACGTATCTTCCCAAGGGTTAGATGCAAAGACCACTTCATTGCAGGAGCACCTCCGGGATCAATTGGTACCACTACAAGATCAGGCTGGATCAGTGAAGATGTCTTTGTTGTGTTCCTTGAACATCTGGTTCAGCAGACCAAGTGCTCCCCTGACCTGCCACTGCTGCTAATCATGGATAACCATGAAGCCCACATTTCACTGAAGGCTTTGGACATAGCAAAAACAAGTGGTATTGTAATGCTCACAATTCCACCCCACACTTCCCATCGCCTTCAGCCTCTGGATAAGTGTGTGTATGGTCCATTTAAAACCTATTACAACAGAGCTCTTGATGGCTGGATGAGGTCCAACCCAGGCAAAACTGCCAGCATATACCAAATTGCTGGTTGTGTGAATGATGCTTTCATGTCAGCAATGACACCACGAAATATCTCCTCGGGATTTAGAGCCACTGGGATTTTCCCTTACAACAGAGATATCTTCTCTGATGCAGAGTTTGAGCCATCCATGGTGTCAGACAGGCCCAACCTGGAGCAGCAGCCTGCCGCTGAAGGTGTTGCACCTGTGGTTTCAGCCTCTCTTTCTGCTGAGCTACCTTCACCAGACCCTGTACATGCATGTGGTTCACGAAGTGACCCCAACCATGCTCGATATGTGTCTCCCACTGATATTCTACCCTTACCCAAAAGTCAGCAGCCCAGGAAACAAACAAATCGAAAGCGTGTGAAGACATGAATCCTGACTGATACACCTGAAAAGCAGGCAATTGAGAGAGCCCATGAAGAAAGGACAAATAAACTGAAAGGCAAAAAAGAAATAATCCACAAAAAGCAAGGAATGTGGAAGAGGAAACAAACCCAGACAAAAATTGCAGTGGAAAGCAGCTCTGAGGAGAGTGATGTTCCCATCCCATTTGAAGACACTTCTGAGTATGAGAGTTCCAGCGATGAAAGAAGTGAACCAGATGTCTCAGACCTGGTAGTTGGTGACTTTGTCATCGTAAGATTTGCATCCAAATCCAGGAGCCACCATTACATTGGCCTGGTTGACAGCTTTGCAGACAACGAAGTGAGTGCCAGATTTCTCAGAAGAATCCGAGGGATCACTAGCAGTAAGAAACCCACGTTTGTGTTCAAGGAAAATGATGAGGCATCTTTCCCACGCAAGGATGTGCTGAAGAAGCTACCTCAACCTCAACAGGCTGGAGGAACTGCAAGGAGGGAGCAACAGTTCATATTCCCCTGCAACCTTGATCATTGGAATATTGAATAGTTCTTTTGAATAAATGGTTTTGAACTGGTGGTTTGTTTAGAAACCACCAGTTTCCAGGTTTGTTCTCACAGGTTTACAACTGTTAAAATGGTTTGTTTTCACAATATGATCAGTTTTACATTTTAAAAACTACATGGTCAGTTTGCCCCAAGATGGCTCAGTTTACCCACTGACTAGGTTCAATTTACCCCTAATCTGGGGCAAGTTGAGCCAAAGGAGCATTTTTTTTTAATAGGTCATTATTTTGGGCAGCGTCATCAGACATAGATTCTGATCATTACATTTGAAAGGAGACATCCTGAAATAAAGGAATATGTTATCATTCTATTTCTGTGTCATTTTTTTCTCACATCCAGGGCAACATGAGTAAAAAGTGGCTCATCTTACCTCACTCTCCCCTACTATGAGTTTTTTCTTGAAAAAATGATCTACCAACTCTGAAGCAACAGAAGAACGGTTTGCTTTTGTCCACATTGCAGAACACTTTGAAGTTGCACTTCTGTAGATGAATTTTGCCTCATTTGCTTGAAGCCATTTCTCAACATCATGAAAAATTAAGTTCAGTGTGTGTGATGCACACCTTAAGTGTGGAGGGAGAGAAAACTGTCCTTCAGATTCTGTGGAGAGGGTCTGCTCAACATCAGTAAATGTCACCTCTTCATCTTCTTCCGATTCCTCATCAGAGTCTAATTTTTGGAACATTCTGAAAGCTTTGATAAAATTGGACCCGTTGTCTGTCACGGTGGCTGTCACTTTAGAGTTCAGTCCATAAGCCAAATGTACTTGCTCGATTTCATTGCCGATGACATCATACAGTGGCTTGCAAAAGTATTTGGCCCCCTTGAACTTTTCCACATTTTGTCACATTACAGCCACAAACATGAATCAGTTTTATTGAAATTCCACGTGAAAGACCGATACAAAGTGGTGTACATGTGAGAAGTGGAACGAAAATCATACATGATTCCAAACATTTTTTACAAATAAATAACTGAAAAGTGGGGTGTGCGTAATTATTCAGCCCCCTTTGGTCTGAGTGCAGTCAGTTGCCCATAGACATTGCCTGATGAGTGCTAATGACTAAATAGAGTGCACCTGTGTGTAATCTAATGTCAGTACAAATACAGCTGCTCTGTGACGGCCTCAGAGGTTGTCTAAGAGAATATTGGGAGCAACAACACCATGAAGTCCAAAGAACACAGCAGACATGTCAGGGATAAAGTTATTGAGAAATTTAAAGCAGGCTTAGGCTACAAAAAGATTTCCCAAGCCTTGAACATCCCACGGAGCACTGTTCAAGCGATCATTCAGAAACGGAAGGAGTATGGCACAACTGTAAACCTACCAAGACAAGGCCGTCCACCTAAACTCACAGGCCGAACAAGGAGAGCACTGATCAGAAATGCAGCTGTCAATGGAAAATTGTACTTAGTAGTCAGTATAAGCTTTTAATGATATAAGTTTGCATATGATAGAATACTGTATGTTGACCTTTTGATGACTTAGACTGTTGTCCACTACAAGACTGTTTTATAAATTCTTTCTCACAGCGATAATAGCTGAACAAGCAGGAAGAGGACAGCTGGATACTTTTATCTGCGCTCCCTAACAAGAAGAGGGGCCGCGTCCTTCTGAATCTCACAACACACACATACACCTCAACCACTAAATCTTCACTCCCTACGCACTAACATTCCGGAACGGAATGTTCCAGTAAGATAGCCACATACTGTTGTATAGTCATTTTTCTGAGAAGAGCGAAAATATGCCGCCCTGTTGTGTGGGCACCAGTGACTATAAATGCACGAATAAAGAAGTACACTGTGTGACTGTCATTTGAGACTTCACCCGTGTACATGTGATCCATTACGCTGTCTCATTGTGTTTCTGTTTATATTTGCAGTTTGCCATTTGGGATTTTCCCTTAACATTTCTTGGTCCTTCGAGCCGGATGGGACGGGCTATTTAAAGCAGCTCCCATAAGAGGCACCTCACCAGGTCCCGTCGGTGCGAGAAGCCCACGTTGAAGTCTGTCGACAGCTCACGCACTAGGTGCGTGATAAAGTCCAAGGACGTGAATTCGGGTCTTGGCCAACGTTTTACAAGCGGTCCGCACCGTCGGGGGCTGATTGGGTGCATCTGAAGATACCAGCATTAAGGTAAGACGGAAAAACTCTGAGACAGTAATGATTGCGCAAAACGTTAACTGAAATAGAGCTCGTCTAAGGACTGGCAGCTCCCCCGCAGGGGGTAGAAAACTGGGCTCGCCCGAAGGGGCTGGTAGCATATTAAACTAAAATAGAGTTCGTCTAAGGACTGGCAGCTCCCCCGCAGGGGTAGAAAACTGGGCTCGCCCGAAGGGGCTGGTAGCATATTAAACTAAAATAGAGTTTGCCTAAGGACTGGCAGCTCCCCCGCAGGGGGTAGAAATCTGGGCTCGCCCGAAGGGGCTGGTAGCATTTTAAACTAAAATAGAGCTCGTCTACGGACTGGCAGCTCCCCCGTAGGGGGTAAAGGTAGTGCGCGCATAAATGTACTGTACTGTTTTGTTTATGTTGGTGGAATAAGTTGATTTTTTACAGCACAATAAGGAGGCTGAACTATTCCACTAATTTGTTTACTGTTGGTCGCTGAAGTACTGGTGAACTGAGAGGAAGGTCGTGTTTCATCACGTAAAGGTGACACCGCTTTCAAGAATAGCTTGAAAGTAGAAGGGCGTGTCAGCTACCTCTCTCTGTTCTCGTGCCAGTGAAAGCGCCGCAGGTGTGTGTGTATTACTAAGCGCTAAAAGAAGCATAAACTAATAATGGGTAATAAAACAACAAAACTCACTGCTGACGAGCAGTGGCTAGAAAAGAAATGTCCAGGTGCCGGACAAATTAGTGCATATAGACGGAGAAATCCAAAGAAAACCTAAATGTCCCACGTGGGAGGGAAAATGCATTAACTAAATTATAAGAAACCCTCCAAGCAGAAATAAATACTGAAAAGGAAGCTAAAAAGAAATCAAAGCATACACAAGAGTTGTAATATTTTAAAGCATGGAAAGAGGAATGAAGTGGAATAAACAAAAGATTAAATTAAGGTTAACTTAAATTAAAGCAATGAAACAAAATTGGGAAGACAACCAAGCTGAATGAATAGAATGAAAGAAAATACATAACTCACACAAACACATATTAAATGAAATAGAGAGATGCATAAGGTATATTAAGGTTGTGTCATTGTTCAGCCAAGGAAAGTGTGTGAAAAGGTAAATGTCTCCAGCTTGGGAAGGGGTGAAACTGCAGATCACCCCCATCCCTCGATGCTCACAGATGCAAAATAAAATATAAATAAAATATTGTAATATACTATTGCTGTTATATAAAAAGATAATAACATTAATAATGAAATAATATTAATATGAAGAGGCACCTCAGTCAGTTATGATGTGAGGTGGATAATTGTTAAAAGTAGTCTGCATCAAGCTTAAGGTTGCTCGAATTCAGTATAATGACATATGAGATGAAGAAAATAAAGAAAATATCTAAACTAATTAAGTGCATAGAGGCACTTGACTTGCTTGAAAACCTGTCATCCTAGATGAGACATTGCTGAAATATAGAGCACACCTATACTAACAACTAAAAACCCTGTATACAACAGCTAAAGCTACACAATTGAGAAGCTGAATTAAATATATGGTCACTGCTAAGCTGATGAGCAGGTTACACATTTTTTAGAGCAGGAGCTGCATAGGAACACATCAGAGGGAGGGAAACAGCTATTAAAGCTCAAACATGAAGCTGTCTGTGGGCTCAGTTTTTTTTCCCTCACGCTTCTGATTTGTTTTTGGCAGCAGCCTTTTTGCATCCTGACTTATGTGTGTAAAGCATTTAAGCCATCAGTAACTTGTTTTTGTTTTGTTTTGTTTTTTGTTTTGTTGGGTTGAAAAATGAATAAATCTGTGATCATACTTGTGGATCACAGTGGCACATAATGATTAGGCATATGATTTACTAATGCAGATGTAATAACTTTATTCTAAAAGTCAAGGAGAACAAACAAGAACAACATCTTCAGTTGTGTATTGTTGTTGTTCTCTGTGTAGTGTGCTAAGTTTTGTTTTTGTTTCTTTTGTTTTTTTTGAAATGTTGCTTGAGTGATGAGTACTGTAACTTCTGAAGTAGCCCTCACCATGCGACCTTGATGATGATAAGTCCAGAGCCAGCTGAGAGCTGGGTTGTCTGTTTTGTTTTAGGTGACAAGGCTGAAAAATTAAAACTTAGTCTCTTGTTTTGAAAAAAAGGGGAAAAAGGGAGGTTTTGTGTTTCTCAGCAAAGAACAACTACAATTTCATTTTATGTTTTTGAGAAAGGAGAATTTAAAATAATAGTAATAATAATAATAAAACAAAGAGTGATGTTTTGTTTAAGTGGTGAAGACAGCTAATACTGCAAAATACCATTTAGTGCATGATCTGCGAGCAATAAATGAAATCATCTTATTTATCTTTAAATAAACTCCAATTATGGAGACCTGAAGTCACATGCTTAGGGCACACTCTCAGGTGAAGGCAGAAAGCTACTAAACAAAGAAAAGAAGCCATACAAAATGCGCCACACCCACAAACTAAGCATTCATATTCTTTCTAACTCTTAGTGAGCCTGAGTTATGACCTTGGCTCCCTGTTTTTCTGCTTCCACCAAAGGTGGGGGTGACGCTCCCGTGGCATGTGCTCTGTTCTCTTTACTATCACAAAGAAAAAAAAGAGAGAGAGGCCCCTGCTCTCTGAATACAATATTCTCTTCATAACTCGGCAGTATGAAATGTCATGAAACAGTGTAACTCACTCACAGTAAATCAGCAGCATAGGATAATACAAACCTATCTAATAAATCTAATGATTTTCACATTCTTTTAACTCAGAAGTGTGATGTGGCCTACAGCAGTATCATGATTCACTCATTTTGATTATAGGTATAATGTAATATATAACAGCATAATAATCTCACAACTGCTACAAGCACATTTGCCTTTCTTAACACACGCGAGTGAAAGGCAACTGTTGAGAAAATGCTCTTTTGGGTGAGACAGTCCCAGAGGCCTTGCATGCAAGCTACTAATACACATACATGCAATGAAGAACAGCTTACACTACAGCACACACTATACATGCGCCTATATCCCTCATTAGTGTTAAAACAGGGAAAACTTAATAGTTTTGTTATCAAATGCTGAAGTTTATCCACTACTAACAAATAAACTCTCTGGGTTGCAGGACAACAACTTCAAAAAGAACGAGACTGGTATGACCAACCAGTGATGAAACAACAAATTTAGTGGTTAAGAGTCAAATTGTGAGATGTTTTCTGCTGATTGAATCATACAAGTGATTACTGAAGGAAGGAAAATTCCTTTTTTGTGCTTTTAAACATGATCTTACGAATTTTACCATGTACCTGTGTTGTCCTGTCAACTTGGTGGGTTATGAGTTGATTATATGGTGAGAAAAACACAAAAAAAGGGGGGAGAGAAGGCTGACACAGGGCCTGGCCCGGTGTTTCTCCCCTCTCTGAATAACACAGCCAAAACAACATCATTTTCCCGTTCGTCTGTTTTTGTTTTGTTTTTGTTTTTTCTCTTTATGTTTAATTACAGGCTGCTTTGCCAGCCCGGAAAGCCGAGGCTGACCTGGACTCCTGCTCTCCCCTCTACCATCTCTGACCCTAACACTGACCAAATACTGCAGCAGCTGGACCCATAACAACAATCTAAAAATGTCAACAGTGCTACAGGAAAGCGATCTCATGCAGCAGAGATGGAGAGCGTTAAATCCAAGGCCCGTTTCACTACACGGGGGAGATTTCCAGACAGCTTCAGCTGACAGAGCTGTGACGAGACGCCCATTAAGTCCGAATGAAAAGTAAGGCCGAGCAAAAGAATGCTGACCTTGATAACTCTGCATTAACACTGTGCAGGACAGTGATGGACCAACACGGATGATCGGGCAGCAGAAGAAAGGGCGTGCCAGAGAGGAGGAGCAATTGAGGTCAAAAGGCACCTCAGAATGGACAAAACACAGAAGAAGATGCAGGTTTCACCTGCGGTGAGCATGGACACTGGAGAAAGGACTGCCCCAATTGGGGCCAGGACCAGGACAGACTGAACTATGAGCAGCAGCAGCAATGGTCGCAACCGGACTGAAAAGGAGGAGGGCAGGACCCCAGGACACGCTTCAGGCCGTGGTTTACTCAAAACACCAGAACAGGAAAGTGATAAACACGCCAACATACACAAACATACACATCTACACACACTGACTCAAAATGAAGAGAAACACACACCTGAACAGACGTGCACTTGTTGATTGAGTGAGAAATGACACACACACACATCAGACAATGTACACTCATCAAACATGACTGATGCCCTGAATGCCTTGAGACAGATCCAGCAGGCCCAAAATCAGGACTATGTAAATAATACAAGTGACTGCTAAAAAGACTACTACTGCCTTTTCACTGTGCAATACTTTTTGTTAAAAACCAACGGTGCAATAGACTTCAATACTTGAAATACTTGAAATACTTGACGGCCTCAGAGGTTGTCTAAGAGAATATTGGGAGCAACAACACCATGAAGTCCAAAGAACACAGCAGACAGGTCAGGGATAAAGTTATTGAGAAATTTAAAGCAGGCTTAGGCTACAAAAAGATTTCCCAAGCCTTGAACATCCCACGGAGCACTGTTCAAGCCATCATTCAGAAACGGAAGGAGTATGGCACAACTGTAAACCTACCAAGACAAGGCCGTCCACCTAAACTCACAGGCCGAACAAGGAGAGCGCTGATCAGAAATGCAGCTGTCAATGGAAAATTGTACTTAGTAGTCAGTATAAGCTTTTAATGATATAAGTTTGCATATGATAGAATACTGTATGTTGACCTTTGATGACTTAGACTGTTGTCCACTACAAGACTGTTTTATAAATTCTTTCTCACAGCGATAATAGCTGAACAAGCAGGAAGAGGACAGCTGGATACTTTTATCTGCGCTCCCTAACAAGAAGAGGGGCCGCGTCCTTCTGAATCTCACAACACACACATACACCTCAACCACTAAATCTTCACTCCCTACGCACTAACATTCCGGAACGGAATGTTCCAGTAAGATAGCCACATACTGTTGTATAGTCATTTTTCTGAGAAGAGCGAAAATACGCCGCCCTGTTGTGTGGGCACCAGTGACTATAAATGCACGAATAAAGAAGTACACTGTGTGACTGTCATTTGAGACTTCACCCGTGTACATGTGATCCATTACGCTGTCTCATTGTGTTTCTGTTTATATTTGCAGTTTGCCATTTGGGATTTTCCCTTAACAGCAGCCAAGAGGCCCATGGTGACTCTGGACGAGCTGCAGAGATCTACAGCTCAGGTGGGGGAATCTGTCCATAGGACAACTATTAGTCGTGCACTGCACAAAGTTGGCCTTTATGGAAGAGTGGCAAGAAGAAAGCCATTGTTAACAGAAAACCATAAGAAGTCCCGTTTGCAGTTTGCCACAAGCCATGTGGGGGACACAGCAAACATGTGGAAGAAGGTGCTCTGGTCAGATGAGACCAAAATGGAACTTTTTGGCCAAAATGCAAAACGCTATGTGTGGCGGAAAACTAACACTGCACATCACTCTGAACACACCATCCTCACTGTCAAATATGTTGGTGGCAGCATCATGCTCTGGGGGTGCTTCTCTTCTCTCCTCACTCAGAAGGCTTTGTCTGTGCTGCCGTATCAGGCGCTTCAGCAGATTACTCGTGCTATTGACAGCGGCCGATAGTTTTTTCTCCCCAGGACATAGCTTACATATTACTGTAATGTTCTTCTCTGCTTGCTTTAGAAAAGTGAAGTGACGGGAATATTTCCATTTCATAAAACAGCCACTCGCTTCCGCCGAGTCCGACATCTTCTGCTTTAGAATATGACTATGCAGCAAACTGGCGCGAAATGACGTGCAGCTGCACTACAGCGATGTTAAAGCGGCAGAGTTTACATCTACGTTTAGAAGATGAATTATTGAAATTAAATGATAGGTTTGTGGCTTAAACCTACTCGCTGGAATGTTGAAGACATTTTAATTACACAGCAAAGCAAGACACGAGTAGGCAAAGTTCTTTATGTTTCTCGTGCACGGGAGAGAACTGGACAAACGCCGTTCCTTCGCTTGACCCCAGTCACTCTCGTCCGCTCCCCCGTAGCTCTTTTATTGAGGTTACATGAATATACATAGGTTCATTAACATATGACGTCTACATACACACAAAGAGTACCTTGCCTGTGTGTTTTGTAAGTATGTGTGTGTGTGTGTGTGGGGGGGGGGGTCAGAGTGTGACCCCATAAAGACTTCCCTAAACCTGCTGGTCTGGAAGTCCAGCAGTTCATCAAAAGCCACTTAGCCTAAAACAGACATACGTTTATCCTACCATAAAACAATAAGAGAAGGTATGCCCTAGTAACGCATTACACCCAACACTGCACAGCAGTCAGTGCTTTTACTCATACAGTTTTTCTTAACATATTACTCCAGCCGTTGGGCATCTTTCTTCGCCTTTAGACAATAATTCAAATGGCAAAAGAACCAAACGGGACAGGTTAAAAAAGAAAAAACAAAAAAACAAATAAAAAAAACATATTACTCCAGCACTGATGTCCCTTGACTGGTTCTCAGTACAAAAAAGAACTGATAATGTTAATATTTTTACTTGTTTTTTTTTATATTCTTAAAGTTGCTTTCTATTTTACCTCATCAGCAAATCTCAGACATTCTGCGGGGTCTCTCAGTTATCAGGCTTGAAGGTCTTTAAGCTTAAACCAGGTGTCTTTAGTTACTGTAATGCTGCTGACGGGAGATCCATCACAGCTATTTCCAGATTGAAAAGCAAAGTTAAAACTTCTTCTTTTCCCAAATATATGTATATGCATAGGAAGCCATACTGTAGCATTAAATTCTTGTACATTTCTTTAATGGGAAGTTGCATTGCTGTGTATTATGCATGCTGTGTCCACAATTTAGAAGTGGAATATAGTCATGCAAAGAAAATAAAGTGAAATTAAAAAGAAGAAAGTTTCCACAGGACTATGTGCAGAAAAACTAAATATATACTTACTGCTTCTACAGGAATTAAAAGGTTACATTTGCTGATAAAGTCAATCAAATGCACATCATTAACTGATCACCAGCACATGTGGCCACCTTTAGTAAAGCAGAAGTTTTAGCAGTTTGCTGGTCTGAAGCATTCAGGTGTGTTAACGCAATGCCACAATCTTCCCAGGAGTGGACTTCCTGCCAAATTCACCCAAGTATGAAGTGCTCAGAGGAAATGCAAAAAACAAGCAAGAACAACATTTCAGACTTGATGCCTCAGTTAGTGTTAAATGTTAGTTTAAAAGTTACAGTTAAGGGCACAGGGTTGACTAAGTATAGCTTATTTGTAAGGGCTGCCAGGAGAAAACCTCTTCTTCAGATTAATTAAAACTTATTATTTGAAGCTTTTTAAAAAGGTTATTAATATAACTTCACATTTGTTTACCATGCTTATCAAATATTTTTATACACATCATTCCTGAACTGCAGTCACAGGTGAGATTTTAATAACAGAACAGCACACATAAACTTGCAATGACGCTGCTGTTCAATTTGGATACACACAGAAAATTGTCTGCGCCTCATTTTATGCAGTGCTCATCCTAATGGACAACAGCACCACAGGTGCTGATACATTCTTGAATCAAATAAACTCTTCTTACTTCTCTTACTCACTCTAGTATTAGAGATAAACATAATGTTTCGTGTGTGAAGTATGTATAGGTAGTTGGCCTTTAATACTGTAATAATTTATTGATAGAGTAATTATTAATTTGTTATTTCATTGTTGTCACATGGTTTTATTTGCACACCAATTTGATTAATACTTAGATATAGAGGGGAGGAGTGTGGCTCCTTGTTTTTGAGCAAATAATCCCACAGGAACAGGAGTCCACAGGAACAGACAGAGAGGGAGGAGGGCCAGAAAACAAAGGTTGGTGTTGATTATTACAAAATTAAATTACATTAAACAAAGTTTATTTTCAATTCCAGTGTATGTTGTCAATTCTGCAGTTTTATGACTAACTGTGTCATAAAAAGTTGATTTATGGTTTTGAAATCATAAGATCTATTAGCACTTTGAATATGTGATAAAAAAAATAATCTCAAAAAATGTGTGTGTGTGAGTCAAGTTTTCAAAATGCATCGACTCAAAATCCATTTTCATCACATCCATGATACAGTACTATACAGTATGTGTTTTATAAACACTATATATTTCTGACTCAATCTAAAGGTGTTTCATATTTTCAGAATATCATAAGGCTTTTGAGTAATAAAAACACCCTGAAAACTGGGGATAAACAGTCTATATTTTCAATATTTAGATAGGCCTCAATCATATTGCTATATCATTGCATTCTCATCTTTTTCTGGTGGCTTCATATATCACACTTATTCATTAAAATTTAACAAATAGCAAAGAAGGGCGCCAGTAGAGGAAACAGAAAGTTTAAACAAAGTTAGAGTTTTTTTCAGCTGCATATTGTGAAAGAAAATGAAAAATTGTTAAAGAATATTTTAATGTACTTTAAATACATGCAGCTTTACATATTTACTGAGGAAACGTGTCATGAAAAACTAAAATCACAGTAGAGGTGAGACAGTGACAGATGGTGTAGTTAATGCCTCTGTTTTTTTTATATACAAAACTCTGCACATCATTTAAATTCTTTCCACTTGTTGTCCTAATGGACAAAATAAACAGCAGCAGGTGGATGAAGCCCAGTCTGGCACATAGTGCATTTTTGTGCAGTGTGTGGTAGTCAAAGAAGAAATGGTTGATTTGTGTGTGTCTATGTTATGCATGTTTTTTCTCAAAATAAGTGTCACTGCTAAACTGTTTTTCCAAGTTTGCAATGTTTTCAGTTTTTCTACCATATTTGAATTGGGCTGAAACATCTTCTGAACAAATAATTGCATATAGACACGGTGTTCCCGTGAAGAGAAACATATAGGAGGTTCAGAAACAGAGTGAAGGTCAGTGGAAAGTTGTCAGATTTCCAGAAAGTCAATTGTGAGATATATCCACCATACAGCAGCACTACTGTTCAATCTGATATGGTATAACCTTTAAAAATCTTCTGTCCCAGATGTTTCTCTCAGATTTTGCTTGACACATATTGACACACTGACAAATGTTAAACAAAGTCTTGGTGGAAAAATGATAGTATCTTGTACTGTATTGCATAATTTACTAAACTACAGAGACCCTCAAGGGACATTGGAGAAAAAATAGAAAGAAGATGAACTTTTGTGAGATCCTGATTACTTTTGCGATCTCGCAACAGTTATTCTTCGTTTTTTTTCTCCATTGTCCCTTGTGGGCCGCCCTACTACACATACTTTAAGTTTAAGTATCTATTTTCCAGTATTACTGAAAAATAAAATGAAAACTTAAACAAGGAAAGTTTAAAGGAAAAAAGAGCAGAAGTGATTTTTTGTCTAATGTAATTACTTTAGAACATTTTAGCATAACTCTCTGATGTTTATGGATGCTTGTTTCTTCCACCACAGCTACAGACAGAGGTAAGTCAAACAGTCAAGTTATCCCAAAATGTTATAGTATTATCTCAAACTTTTTGACTTAATGGCTGATTGTAACAAGATTTCAAATTACTTCTGAGTAATTCTAATGTGGCCACATATTGCAGCTTTTGGGTTCCATAGCAACAAAGTTATTGTCTAAGGCAACACTACAATATTCTCAAAATCTCATGTTAGAAAAATGACAAAATGTTATAATGAAAGAAAAAATGGGGAAATAAAGTTGAATATAGAAACTAAATAGAGACTAAACAGACAAATTTAATTTGTGTTTATTCTGTTGATTTGGCCTTTTTTCCCTTCTTTTTATTCCTGCTGTCTTACTATTTGTCTTTCCAACTGCACAGTTGGTGTGTAGCACCCACAATTTTGTTGTACATGTACAATAACAATAAAGAGCTTTATTTCCCCCCAGATGTCTGCAAACTCATCATTATCCACTCAGTCCTCTTTGGATCTGCACCTTTCCCCCATGAACATCTCGCTTCCATTATACATGTACTGTATGATCTCTAAACCGAGCTCCTACATCTATCGTGCAGTGAGCATCATTATCGTCTTCCTCGTCCTCCCCATCTGCATCCTCATCCTCCAACATGGTCTCCAAGAATGGAGGAAAAAAGGCTCCACCTTCATAGAAGTACTGAGTCACTCTGACTGCTTCACCTACAACATCGTCATCATGGACCTGTTTGCTGTTTTAGCAAGTATCTTCATTTGTTGTGGTAGTGTCACGAAATATTTAAACATGTTATCCTGGGCGTTCTTTCTTTACTCTGTCTGCTGGTTTGGACTGATTTTCTTTTACATGCTGACTTGTGTGGAGCACTACATGGCTGCTGTTCATCCCATCACTTATCTGAGCTTAAGGAAAGAAAGATGGGTCAGAATCAGGAATATCAGCACAGGCTGTGTTTGGCTGCTTTGCTTTGCACTGTCAGGTTTTACAATGATAGATGATATCATCGTCTCCGTTGTGAATTTTTGCTTCTTGACATTGTTTTTAACCGTCTCCTCCTTCTGCAGCCTTTCTGTTCTCCGTGTCTTAATTCATTCAGGCCCAAGAGAAGAGAGCAGGAACAGAGACAGGGTTGACCAATCAAAGAAGAGGGCATTTTACACCATTGTGACCATAATGGGAATGATGGCGTTGATGTTTGCTTGGGATCTGAATTGGTCTGTAGTGTATACTGCAGGAGGACTTAATGGATGCATGTTAATGTCATGGGATTTCCTATTTAATCTTCCCTGCAACCTCTTGTTGCCTCTGCTGTTTCTGTACAGAAAGGGTAAAGTTGTGTGTTGCAAGAACAACACGCAATGAATTTAAGAAGATTGCCTGGGAACATTTGGAGTCGTCTCTTCCTGTAGTTTTTGAGATGAGCAGATGACATCTAAAGATCTGACCCTGGGGGACAAGCAGCTCCAGAAAAGCAACTGATGCCTTGTGGCCCACTAATTGATTTTGTATTTTCTGGCTTTGTCTCTGCTCATTTTTGATTTTCATTCATTTTTTTTCCTGCCAGATAATAACTTCCAATAATTTCCACCGTTTCCCCGTGGATTATAACTTAGATAAGATCTGGCTTTCCACTGTATTCCTGTGGGACTGAATTTCCAAGGGATGCTGCTTTTCTTTTTGTATTATTATTATCAACACAGAACAAAGACATAAGCACATCTTTGCAGGAACAACATGTAATGAGCAAAAAGAAGGTCTGGATGTTCCTGTTCTCTTCTCAGTCTTGCCTCTCAAAGCATTAGTAGGTTAATTAGATATAGGTATAATTTATGCAAATTGATTATGTGAAGATTTTAATAAGGAGTTATCATTACAAAAAATGGACATGCTTTATTGATGTACAGAATTTAGAGGTATTTGGTGCTCAGACTCTGATAGCCCGTTTCTGCTGAACCGAACCTCAGCTGTGATAGCGAGCAGAGCATCCTAGCTCTGTACTGCCAACTGGGTAATATTTATCACAGACTACACTTTTAAAACAAGATTTTTCAAACTCTAGTCCACGAGGGCCGTTATCCTGAATCTTTAACATCTGTCCCTGCTGCAACACATCTGAATAAAATTAGTAGGTCATTAGCAAGAGACTACAGAGCTTGACTGCATCCTGAGGTGGCAATTCAGCCATTTGATTCATGTTACAGAGGCTCAAGAGTGCATGAACATGGTGCAATAAAAGTAGATTTAGAAGTACTGTTTTTTTTTTTTAGAAAAAAACAAACAAACAACAACTTTTATTTAAATTTGACCTGCAGTCTATCTGGGTCAGATATAAACCAAGTTTAGGTGGAGTTTATTTTCGTTGTGCTGACTTTTTACAGTCAGTTACAATAACTCGTACTGCTCACTAGCTAGCATGACGGAGTTTCTATACAGCTGGGTCGGTGCTATGATGTTACTGATAGTGAACTTTATTTTATTCATGAGGTTAGTTAGTAGAGTTGCCAACCGTCCTGTAAAAAACGGAATTGTCCCTCATTTAGAGAAAATATTACGCGTTTCGTATTGAGCTGAAAAGGAACACAATTTGTCCAGGACTTCAGCTACAATGGAAAAAGACACAAAGCTGGAGTTATTCTGCATCGTTACGCTGTCAGCTGCCTCTTCTTCTCTCATTCTCTCCCCCTCCCTCTCCTGTTGCTACTTCAATCATGAAACTGATCAATGATCAGCTGATCGGTCCCACACCCGCTTTCACACCTTGGCGCATGTGATTAGAGGATCACCAGGGGGTCCTTTGTCCCTCCTTGGGGGGATACTCCCACTGGGTTTAAATCTGGGACTCTCGGCCATTTGACCTTAGAATTGAAGAAGCTTCTCGGATGAGAGGTGAAACGTCTTCAAGCAACTTAAAGAAGTCCAGACGCTTTTCTTTGCAAACTCCTTCGATCAGCTGATCGGCTTTTCTGTCGCAAGTCCCGTCTCTCTTGTTTGTTTCAGAGCTGAACAGGTGATGGAGAAACAGGTTTACCTTTTAGGTGACATGAATGAGTTGAAGGGAAGTTATGAACTGTTTCTGAGAGACAAATAACACCAGGATCCTTTTTTGTGTAGCTGACAGCTGGTAACTGTGCAGGGGCGGATCTAGCAAAGTTTT
The DNA here is from genome assembly GCF_001858045.2 of Oreochromis niloticus. Lineage (NCBI taxonomy): Eukaryota > Metazoa > Chordata > Actinopteri > Cichliformes > Cichlidae > Oreochromis > Oreochromis niloticus. The sequence goes on from NW_020327605.1 coordinate 41,914, forward strand.
GCCAGGGGGCCATGTAGGGCATTAACAGGGAAAGGGGGGCACAAAGAAATACTTTTCTTACTTATTCTCATTTAAAATGTCTAGTTTTAATAAATAATTATCTGAATCTTACAACCAAAGTTTTTATCTGATGTAAAATGTATAGAAATCATACATATACCAACAAGACAGTGTACATCACTGTCACAACAGCGTTTGTTTTCATTCAAAGGCTTTAGGGCTTTAATACCTGGTGGGCCGGTCTCTAGTCAAAATGCCCGGGCCATTTTTTTTGTCCCAGTCCAGCCCTGGGTCTGCCTCATGAGCTGCAGCTGAGATTTATTGCAGCTCTTCAACCACACATGAGGAGCTTCCACTCTTTCCCCCTTTTTCCCTGAGCTGTGAGCTGCAGTGGTTTGGGCAGCAGGCTATAGCTATGTGTGTGAATTTGTGAAATTTGGTATAAACTTGTTTTTTCTTTGTTTTTGTGTTTTTTTAATCTCTTGATTGCCTTCACAGAGATAATAGTGAATCTGTTACGGTCCTGAGTCTGTGGACTCAGTGTTTTTCTGTTTGTATTAGTTTTCCTTGATTTCATGATGTGTTTTGATTTCTGTCGTTAGTATCCCTAGTTCCTTGGCATTTCTTGTGTTCTAGTTCTTAAGTTGTGGTTCTGTTACTTCTGTTCAGTTTCCTGTTTTACTTTGAAAGTCTGTGTACTATGTCAGTGTGTTGAGTTTTGCCTCCCCTTGTCTTGTGATGTCTGAGTCCCAGCTGTGCTCTCCTCCTGTTTCACATTCCCTAATTACCTCAGTATGTATTTAAGCCCTGTGTTTTTCCCTGCCTGTTGTTGCGTCCTCCACGTTTGTTGTGTGTGTATTCATTGTCGTCTACCGTCAGCATCTCCAGTTTAGTTAGTTTAAGTTGTTGTTTATGTATTGCCAAGCGTGGCCTCACCAGCAAATAAAGCTGCCGTTTAAGTTAATGTTTTGTCTCCGAGTCCTGCACGTGGGTCCAGCCACTGACAGCCACACAGCTCACCGTGACAGAAGGACGCAACCATAACATGGACCCAGCGGACTCAGCTCACCTCGAGAGAGAGGTGGATCTTGCTCGCATCCTCGGACTGATGACTCGCATTAGCCACGCCTCAGATTTGCAGACATTTTCAGTCGGGCTGAATGCAATACAAACCATATTTGACAGAAATCCTCAACTACGCCAGCTGTCTGTTGCCTCGGAGTTCAGCCGTTCACTGACCCAGGCTAAGGAGGCAGTCAAAGCCCGGGAGCTGGCCCAATTCACCCTCATCTTCTCATCCACACCGCCTCAGTCGCAGCGAGCAAGCCCTCTCACGCCGCCGCAGCGGATGGAGCATTCTATAGCCCCACTGCAGCAGCCGAAGTCGCAGCATCGGACTCCTTCCTCCCTCACATCTGGTTCCGACCACCCCTCACCTGCCTCGTGCCTGGCAGGAATGTGGTCGGAGGATGAGGGACCAGTCACTGTTGCTCCGACACCCTCCGTTTTTTCTGTGGCTCCCGTTTCCAAGAGAAAGCGGCGTTCTCGTCGTCGCCGTACCTCACCGCAACCTGAGTCCAGTTCCTGCTTTGGACAGCTCGACATGGTGAGTGAACAGAACAATTTTCACCCGGCCTCTTCCACGCGGGGAATCTTAAGCTCTGAGCCAGTAAATTCAGAGTCAGTTAACCTTTTGACTGTTAACTCAGAGTCTGTAAAGATAGAAACTGATGATCCTAAGATGGCTGACTCTGAGGCTGCCTTTCAGGACTCTGAACATTCTAATGATTTTTCTTTTGTTTCTTCTAAGTTTGAGAAATTCAGGAATCAGATGACCTTATTTCAGAGTTAAAAGAAGTTTTGTGTCCTGTAACTGAGAGTGGTGTTTCTGGGTTTCATTCTGAAAAGACTGGGGTTTCTGTTTTCACTTCTCAGCCAAGTTGTGTTGATTCTGAGTCACCTGTTTTTGGATCAGTTAATAGTGAGCTTTCTGATGTAGATTATGTATGTGAATCTGTTGTGGAAGTTTCTGACTTGGACAATCATAATCTCACTCAGGACATTAAAAATGCTGTTCAACAGACAATTTATCCTACTGCTAAACTAAACAGGGACAGTTCCATTTCCCAGCCAAGTTCCATCTATGCTGTTCAGGCTACACCTCATGAGACTGTTGTTGGTATTGCTTCACCCATGTGTTACGCGGCTCACCAGCCGGTTCATTCTGAGGCTGCCTGTGATAAACCTCATGTTTCCATAACCTCCCCTGAATTAAATTTCATTAGCCCAGAGTATGCTCATGCAAAGACTGTTGGTGTTGCTCATTGTGAACTCCTCAAGACTATGCGTTCTGTGACTATCCAGGTTAAGAGCAACAAGGTGTCATCTGCTGTTAACAAGCTGGCAAAAATACTTGGGTTGAACACTGCAGAGTTGGTTGCTCAAGTTACAGTTTCGGTTTCACGATCATGTCTGTATCACTCTGTGCGCCATGCTTTTCAGCCACTAGCCCTGGACACTGTGTGTGCAACTTCCCAGGCTGCGTTTTGTAAGACTGTGTTTAATGTTGCTTCACACCCTGTTAATTCAGACACCGCTTGTATGATTTCTCCAGCACCTGTGACTGCCCCGAACTAGTCTTTTCTAAGACTGCTAATATTGACCTGGACGACTTAAGAGTAGCAGTTTTACCAAGGTCAGCCTGCCACAAGTCTGTGTTTTCTATAACCACGTCTGGTACCATAAACCTGGTTTTCCCTGTGACTGTTACAGCTCCTCTGCTCTGCTCTCCGCATCCATTTCCAGTTCCCAGGCAGACTATGGCTCCGCTCGTCCCTGCACCCGTATCTGCTCCTCGGGTGGGGATGGCGGGTGCCTGGTCGTTGCCTGTGCCTGTTCTGGTTCCCTGGGTGGGGGCAACTGAGACCCTGCTGGCTCCTGCACCTGTTTCAGTTCCGCGGGTGGGAGCAGCGGTGGTCCAGCTAGCTCCTGCACCCACACCGGCCCCTAGGGGTAAGGCAGCCAGAACACAGCTCTTCCCTGGACCTGTATCTATTCTTCAGGTGGAGATGGCTGATGTTCGGCCGGGCCCAGTACCCATCCCTGTTCCCCGGAGAGGAGTTGCTGAGAGTCGGTTACTCGCTTTGTTGCAAGTTCAACGACCACTACACCCAGCACGACCATCATCACGACCACCACTACAACTTCTGTTTCGGTCAACCGTCCAGCCTCAAGTCTCGTCAGCTGGAGGGCCCGAGGAGCCCGTCCAGCCTCATGTCTCGTCAGCTGGGGGTTCGGGAGAACCCAGCCAGCCTCAAGTGTCGTCAGCTGGGGGTTCGGGAGAACCCAGCCAGCCTCTAGTGTCGTCAGCTGGAGGGCCCGAGGAGCCCGTCCAGCCTCAAGTGTTGTCAGCTGGGGTTCGGGAGAACCCAGCCAGCCTCAAGTGTTGTCAGCTGGGGGTTCGGGAGAACCCAGCCAGCCTCAAGTGTTGTCAGCTGGTGGGTCCGAGGAGCCCACCCAGCACCACACCTCTTTAGCTGAGGGTCCTGGAAGACCCAGACAGCACATCCTCCCGTCGGCTGGCGGTCCGGGAGGGCTGTTCAGCCGTCACCCACATCATCATCGCCGCCTGCAGCATCATCATCATCGCCGCCTGCAGCATCATCATCATCATCGCCGCCTGCAGCATCATCATCATCATCATCGCCGCCTGCAGCATCATCATCATCATCGCCGCCTGCAGCAGCATCATCATCGCCGCCTGTAGCCGCAGCTTCATCATCGCCGCCTGTAGCCGCAGCTTCATCCACGCCTGCAGCCGTCTCGCTGCCCTCAGGTTCCGCAGCCGTCTCGCTGCCCTCAGGTTCCGCAGCCGCCTCGCTGCCCTCAGGTTCCGCAGCCGCCTCGCTGCCCTCAGGTTCCGCAGCCGCCTCGCTGCCCTCAGGTTCCGCAGCCGCCTCGCTGCCCTCAGGTTCCGCAGCCGCTCCGCCTACGCCTGGTCCAGCTTCAGCCTCTGTTTCGCCTTCGTCTGGCCCAGCTTCTGCTCCGCCTTCGTCTGGCCCAGCTCGTCCTGTTCCGCCTCGCCTCTGCCGGCCGCTTTCCAGGCCTCTAAGTTTGCATCATGGCCATCGAGGACGACCTCCGGACAGGGTTCGTCGCCGCAGCTGGCATCGCGGCCGACCTCCGGACCTGCTCAGTGGCCGCCGCTGGCATCGCGGCCGACCTCCGGACCTGCTCAGTGGCCGCCGCTGGCATCGCGGCCGACCTCCGGACCTGCTCAGTGGCCGCCACTACCTTCCAAGTGGTTGGCCTCCTGATTCGTTTCGCCGCCGCCGTTGCCGGATGCACGGTCGGCCTCCAGAAGTGTTTGCCTATCGTCGCTGTTGCTGTGTGCATGGCCGGCCCCTGAACTGTTTTGGCTTTTGTGTCGTCGGCCTCCGGGCCGGCCTCCTGAACTGTTGAGCGATGGGCTTTTGTGTCGTCGGCCTCGGGCCGGCCTCCGGATCTAGGTGTTTTGATGTCTTGACGCCTATTCTGTTTGGGACTGTTCTGTGCTCCTGTGCCCTTTTTGTTTGGACTTGGTCCCTCCGTCCTGGACCCCGCCGCCCGCCCTGGTTGGGTTGTTTTTGGTTTTTCTGTGTCTCTGGTTTTCGGGTTTGGCTGTCTGGAGCCAGCCCTTAGAGGGGGGACTGTTACGGTCCTGAGTCTGTGGACTCAGTGTTTTTCTGTTTGTATTAGTTTTCCTTGATTTCATGATGTGTTTTGATTTCGTCGTTAGTATCCCTAGTTCCTTGGCATTTCTTG
>NW_020327606.1:0-20922 GCF_001858045.2 Oreochromis niloticus
TTACAACTTTCCTATTTGATAAAGCATATAGTCAGCCTTGGATCAGGTGACCCTGACCCTCCCTTAGTTACACTGCAGAAACCTCTTGTGTGGTTACTTATAGTTCATTTATGTCTTTATAGTGAGGGTTAATAGTTACTTCCCAACCATTTATTTGTCTTCTATCACTTATTCATCTTCGAGAATGGAGATGTGCATGGCCCGGAGTCCTCTGCAAATCTCAACTCTTTGTTACAAACAGTTTTATAAAGCAACCCCCCATTGTAACCCCATATGGTGTGTCATTAACCTAAGACACTGCGTGTGTGTGTGTGCCTTCCTGCTGGTCATAAAGGGTCATCCTCTACACTCTGAATCTATATAACCCCACTACAGTCTACAGCTGATATTCCACTGGCCCTTAGACAGACCTTTACCTCGGTCTTCAGTGTCATCGTCCTCTATTCCAATGCCCTCTGCCAGTTCTTTCTGTTTGCGGTAATTCAGCAGGAATTGGCGAATGCTGAGTCTTCCTGGTCACTGGAGCTCTATCTGGAGCTGGCAGACGTACTGTCCTGCTACAATTGGAAGGAAACCACCTCGCTAAAGGAAAAACAAGAACAATATCAAAATAGGTTTGATTACAATAAAATAAGTCAGTTAATCAGAATCAGTGTGACACAGACGCTGATGTTTTTTGAGAAGAGCCCATTAGTGACATTTAATTCCATATTTTTACCGTGAGGGCTTGTAAAACTGCAAAAACTGCAAACACCTATAGGGCCGCTGTCTAAATATTATTATGAATATCAATTCTACAACAGAAAACGACTCAGCATTTAAACCATCACGATGTATTAAATGTTTCCAAAGATACTGATAATTGATAACCAGCAAAGTTATTTCTCCTCAAAATGCGCCTGACTAAAAGTGGGATCAACCAGTACATATAATATTCATCCTGCTACATTTAGAAAGTGCAACAACAGTAAACATGAGTAACTCCACCGTGTGTCTATCCGGTCTTTAAGTGATGACGAGATGAATCCTACTTCTGGGCCCAAACTACTCTGCGTTTAATAAGGCTGTTGTGTTTTAACATGTTTTAATGCTTTGTAACTTGTTCTATTTAATCTCAACAAGCCCCTTACAAAAAGTAAGTGATCACTGTCGGCCTCTCTCAGTTTTTATTACAACTATTCATTTTAAAGCTCAGTTTTTAAAACCTTACCATGTAACTACAGCCAGGCAATGCAGCAGCACATTAATGACTAACCTCCTATGTGGATGGATTATCTCAGTTGTTCTCTTGACTGAAGTTTGGTCCGTTACAGCATCCTGCCATGCCACTGCATTTGTCCCTAACCATCAGGAACCCTCACCTTAACTCTTATCCAGTGGAAAAAAGTTCCCGTTCATCACTGCGTTAATGTTATCTAACATAGCTGTTTCGCTAGTCACATAGCACATCACTATATACCAGCTAGCCAAACTTCAGTAACCCTACAAACATCACTGCTGCTTACTTTCCTGTCTTCATGTATGTCAGAAGTGATAGCAGAGCTGTCCTTTTAATTTGTTTTAGAAATCCCTCAGTCAGAACCTGGTATATTATATTTAGATGGAAACTAGCGAGCTAACTCTCAGCTAGCTTCTAACTCCGTTACATTTCAAAATTCTTTTTCGTGGATGCCTGGGTGTTAAACTTCATTGTTACACCTGGTAGAGCAGCCACACTAATCCATAGCCATAAGGTTACCTTGAGTTAGGAAGATGATGATTGAATGTCCGAGTCCATAGGTTGAGGTGCAAGCACATTTCTCCCATTCTCCACAGAGGGCAGTGGCGCATAGGTGTGACGTCACTAACACTTAAGTTGCATTAGAGTTACACTTGTATGCGCCTTGAAGTAGGCACACATTCCAGGAATGTGGTTGAACGGCTGACTAGATAAGGCCTGGTGTCCAGCTAATGAAAAGAGCCGAAAATGGGGTTGCGGCTGTGCACGGGTGTGCACTTTAAATGTAGCACTTTTGCTCTGTCTTTCCGTGGCCGCCCAAGTGGCTCGTGGGAAAGTGACAGGCCCTATGGCAGAGATTGAAGACAGGGGGCAGTGGTTCGAATCCCATGCGGACCATATGTTGGGAAACATGTTGAAAAAAAAAAAAAAATCCCTGGCTCTGAATTCACCTGCTACGCTTGCTTAGAAGCCTATAGATGGCTCTCTCTGCTTTTTTTTTTTTTTAACCCCTGTCTCAAAATCTCTTTTCTGTCAATCAATATTGGTTGTTATGGTTGCTATGGACCACCAAACACGCCACACATTGTGGCTTTCTCAATCTCTTCTTCATGTCCGAACAAACGCTCAATTTTGCCTTCATTAAAACAAATTATACATCAAACGTAGGTACTTTTCTTGCCTTTCACAAAATGGCACTGTCATTATTGTAGGAGTTGCCGTTGTCTCGCAAATGGCCTCGAAGCAACACAGTTGCTCCAAAGTCTATGGAGACTTGAGTGAAAATGACAGCTGAAATTCTGTAATGAAGCGTTAAAATGATCTGAGGAGAAGTTTTTTTCTTTTATTTAGTCTGACCCCAGTCCATCCGCTAACATAGAGGAGGGTTGTTCATGACCTATACTGCAGCCAGACACCAGCAGCGATAGAGACGTTTGGGCTTCGTTTTTGGGAGCTGGCATGTTTCTACAGTATTGCTGCCCTCTGCTGTTGCAGTACCTCACAGTCAGTTCAGTCACGTGATGCGTTGTCACCAAATGTACAAATAAATGAGACTTTTCAAAGAAACTGATTGTAATAGCTTTTTCAATACATTCTTTGTCTGCTCTTGACCTTACAAACTACACCCATTATTATTTGATTAACATTATTTTTGGTAAAATAACCAAGGCAATGACAGGCATAAAGTCCAAAAAAACAAATATGAAGCATTTTAACAGAAAGAAATGCACTGAGAGCCAGATTAAACAGAGCAGGTCCTAAAGCTGTGTTTGGACAAACTCAATGGACAAAAACAATTCATCTTAAACAAAATCTGCAGGGAGTGTCGGGGAGAGCAGCCCCACAACTACAATTCATCTCTACACATCTGTCAGTCAGAGGCAACAGTATCGAACAGCAGTTCGAAAAAAAAAAAAAAAAAAATCAACGTCAAAGGAATGGTGTTGGTATTAAATAAGAAGGTGTGTACAGAAAAGCCCTTAGGTCACCTTTCAGAAGAACATGTGCAAAATACATCAAACTCTCCATTTCATCTCTTTAAAAAAATAAACACAAAAAGTCAAAGCACCGTTGGTCAGGTTTGATCCTACACTGATCGTGTATTCATTCTCAACCCTGCAGCCCACGCTTCCCAATGTCAAGAATATGGTCATTCATACTAATAAGACCTTTAATAATAGTGCTAGTAAGTAATACTGCTGAGCGCTAATTAATGCGTCTCCATGCTGAGCCCACTCCTAACAGTAGAGGGCAGCAGAGTGATCACACCAGCTTAAAAGATGCGTCATATAGACTGGAGAAGCAGCAACACTGGCTGGTCTCAGATCAGAGGGCTTGATTTCCCAGCAGCTTCTTATCCAAAAATTCTCTTTGCTCTCAGGCACGTGAAGAAACAAAGAAAGGAAACTTTGGAGAAACCAAGCCCTCGTCTTACTTATGTATATGTATATATATATATATATTTATCAACACACCTCTGGTTTAATATAGATTACGTACAGAGCAACATTTGTGTTCATTACACACAAACAGATTGGGCCGTTTCCTCGTACACAGACATCAGAGGGTATTTGGTTGCCGACATCCACAGAACAGCTTTGGATCATTGCTAGTAAAAATGACATTAGTGTAAATATAACCCCAAAGAAAAAACACAAGGTAGAAAAACACATTGGTTGCAAGTTATAGCACACTGGGACAAACACGTTCTGTGGTCAGAGTGGCAGCAAGGTCTACATATAAGTGTGCATCAGGACTTGGCATCCTAAAGTTATCAGTCTTTCACACTCGTTTCAAAGCATATTTCTTCCTCGCCGTGCTTCATCTGCTAAATGCAGTAGCAAAAAGAAAGAGTGTGTTTTTGTGGGGAAAAAAGAAGCTGTGGCTCAGTTTGCTGGTATCAACAATTTATGGAGTAAACTGACTGACGAGCAGGAAAACGCTAATGGTCTTAGAAAATACAGGGTCTCTAATGAAAGGAGCTGATTGGCTCCTGCCATCAGCAACCAACAATGTGAATGATTGGTTGATCTGTGAGTGAGCTAAGCTTGCAACAGTAAGCACGAGTGAGAACCATAAACTAGAGCTAATGAGGCCAAAATCCGAGCTCCTTTTCGGCTCTGTGGACTAATTTATACCTCGTCTCTCCATCTTCCCCTTAGTCCATTTGCAGCGTGTGACCTTAACAATAAAGTTGCTTTAACAGTAATACAAAGTTTGGCGATGAGGAATAGAACAGTTTTTTTTTTGCTGGGACCAGCCAAACAAGTCTGAATCAGATATTGAAGTAGTATAAAAGCAAAAGCTTGACACATGTAAGTTCTTCAATGTGAACCAAGAGTTCACACTGCACCCCTCAGCTAGGCCATACCATGTGTCCTCTGCTTAGCACCAGGCTTTAGGTCATGTGAATGTCAATAAACAACATTCAGTCTGCTAACGCTCAGTATTCACTAAATCACAACACTACTGACACCCAGCAGTGAAAAACAAAAAATGTGGAGAATTTCTAGACGTTATGAAATGTTAAGACTTTGTCACGGTATAAAATACAACCATCAGTAATCGATAGTCTGATCAATTTTTAGATAAATCGTGGCACCCAAACACTACGAAATATACAGCGGTGAAAGTTAAAGCTGTACAAACAAAGGCAGGAGCAACCATCGCCCTAAATGTCGGGCATCAAAAGGTAAGGGGTAAAAGCATGACTGTAGGGAGAAAAAAAGAAAGAAAAAGCCGTGATGGAAATCCGATTTTCACATTTTCTGGACATGGTGTAAAATTCCCAATTCATTCTGAGATGAGATTAGTGCATCCTGTTTTTGTATTAAATTTGAATCCCTGTGAAAGAACATGTGGAAAACAACTGCACCTGTGATGAAATCACTGCTGGCATGGGTTACACCTATCATGGGATACGTTTCACTGCTCCAAGACAACTGCCTAACGAGTACTAACATTTTGTAAAGCTGCGATCATTGTCCTCTTTTTTACATTTTTTAATGCCGAGTGATGAATTTCTGCTTAGAGATTGTTTTAGATCATTTGAAACATAACATGGATATGAAGTTGGACATGATGGGAGAGCCAACAGCAAACAGCTGGATAAGTAGAATAGGGGATTATTTAGATTGTGTAATTATATATGCATGTATGTATGTTGTGTGTGTGTTAAAATGGAGCTCAGGGTTGAATGGAGGAGGAGGTGGAGGACGTGGAGGAGGTTCCACTGAATGGGGAGTTGGTGGGTTAGATTGTGATGATGGACCAGTAGAGTTTGCCTGGCTGTCCACAAGGGAGTCTGATTTTAGCTGAGGGGGGATTCGGGTTTAGCAGGGTTCGCCTCTGCTTAGGTCAGTACCTGTGAAGTTGGCTGGTGAAAGGTGGAGACAGAATGGCAGAGAGATGCAGGAGCGTCGGGTGTGTCTGATGTGTAAGAGGTAGAGAAAGAAGATGCAGAAGGGTGATCTGCAGGGACTGGTGCAGCACAGAATCAGTTGCAAGAGGAGAAGAAGAACAAGAGGAAGATGATAATGGAGGTTTGACGATGGGCAGGGTAGCAGACATGCCAGTGGGGAGGTGGAAGAGGAGGTTTCCCCTGCTGATGTGGCAGTTTCATTATCTCCCTCCTGCTTTACTGACGCTCCCTCTTTCCTGTCATCCAGTAGAGTGCCTTCTTCCTGTCCTGCAGGGTTCTGATTGGCTGCAGGTGTACCTCGGGTAGCTCCACGGTTAGTTGGTGATTGGCTCTTGGTTGTGAACGACAGAGAGGGCATCAGACAGCCAGCGTGGAAGAAATGACTGCAGGGAGTGAACACAGCACTGGTCATGTCCTGGAACAAATCAAATTTCACATTAGCCTAGCTTTTAAAGCCCAGATTAAGTCTGGGTCATGCATCCTCTTTAGATAAACATAAAAACTGTTCATACCTGGAAGCAGATAGCACAGATGTCATTATACTGCTCCAGCTGTGTATTGCTAGCTGTAGGGAGGCTTTTTATCTTGTGTACAGCATCTCTCCTGAGCAGGAAGCTCTGCCAGCCCAGCTGGGCTCTGAGCCAGACGTTATAGTACGAGTGGACCAAGATGATGGTGCTTCCCATCACACTCCACTCGCCAAATACAGTCTCTGATACACCATAGCACATCACGCACACCGCAACCTGGTGAGGTAACAAATCACTGACAGTGAGGCAGAGACAGTGCTGATGCATTACATGACAGTGTCTGTTTACAGTCAGAACTTAGCAAAGAGTTGGTGTGTGTGTGTGTGTGTGTGTGTGTGTGTGTGTGTGACACATAGCAGAAACTCCAGCAATCTGTAGCTCCCATTTACACAATATATGACTTCATCCATGTTCTACACTGGAGCTTTACGAAACTCCTCCACCATGAAGAGAACAACAGATCAACAGAGTGCCAAGCACCTGGCGGTAGAGTGTTTCAGAGTTATTATGGAATTAAAAAACAAGCAAATATACATGTTTAATTATTATTGGGCTGAACTGTTTGGGTAGAGCAAGTTTAAACTATTTAATTTAACGTTTTTGCACACTGCGATGCGGTTGTGTGTTACCTGGAGAGAGGTGAGGATTGAGGAGGAGATGATGATGAGAAGCCAGAAGTCCATGTGGAAGAACTGGCAGATCATATAAGCCATGTACGCTGGAAAGATCAGCAGGAAGAGACAGAGAGAAACTGCACGGAAGTGCTTCCACAAACTCCTACGGGACGGGCAGCAAAACCAGCATATGAGAAAGCAGGCAGGTTGATAGCAGGCTTTGCAAACACACTTTCAGTCAGATTGATGTCAAAAAGACAAACTGCCTGTTTAGGAATGAAGAAAGAAGGACAGTACACCGTAGTATTACTTAATTTATGATGTTAGCATGAGTTGTACTGATGACCATAGATAATGAATTCTGTGATAATTAACTAACTGCCCATAGTTATTAATAGTTGTTTATGATCAGTAAAAATAAAACAAACAGTGGGACACAGAGTTTTCTTAAAAATAAACACATGAAAAAAGTCTTTGGTATATTATCTTAGTTGCCTCTAGATGCTCCCAGGGCTAGGACTATAGGATCAGCTATCTCCAGCATGGACTGCAGGATGGAAGCAGCAACAATAAAGAGGACGATAGAGAGGAGGAAGGCTCTGTGGATGACCTGCAGCTCAATGAGGCCAGTTTGGACAGCAAGGATTAGCAAGGTGATAGCTTCAGTCATCCCCCTGCACAGAGAGGAAACACATTAGAGTTGACACACCACACAATTATATGCCTTGGCTTTGCATTCAAGTTGGAGATCATATACACGTTTATCCAGACTTGACCTTTGGGTATACAATGTCAATTATTTTATCCTATTAGACAGTTGTGTGAAATGCAGACATCCTTAAAGAATAGTTCTAGATATGTGTGTTTCCACACGAAGAGAGGTTGAAACAGACTAAACTAACACACACGTGTGTGTGTGTGTGTGTGTGTGTGTGTGTGTGCACGTGTGTGTGCGCGTGAATACAAAGCTAAAGCACGAAAATGAGTGCGACTGTTTGCGGATGGCACGTTATCTAAACACGGTGAAACAGCAAAGTCAGAGAAGAAGAACAAGCACCACAGCTAGCTCTGCGAGCCTGCTGCCAGTGTGAAATGACACATTTGTGGGCACTTCCCATGGTGGCGGCATGAAAAGAAGAAAAGGAGAAAGGATGGATGAGTTGGTGCTTAGCGGTATTGTGCTAAAAAAATGATCGTCTTCCAAAAACCGATCGCTCGTATTTAAACTGCTATAATAACTTGTTGGTCTATAATATGTGAAAACATATATCAAATGTATCCTTCATGGATGAAATCAAGTCATCTTGAGCCACAAACAACATTCCTATAACAAGGTAGAAGCTGCAATGAGTTTTTGGTAGTGACTTTTATATATGCTTTATTTATCTAGTTCCAAAAATGTGGTTGACGTTAAAAAAAAAAGTGTTTGTTAGTTTTTTAAAAAGCGTAATCTGTGCAAGAGGACAGCAGATGTTGCAAGAAATCTAAGAATAGTTGTTTAAAGTTATTTGAAGTGGACAAAGAGGATAAGGCGTTTGTAAACCCTGTTGAGGGAAGTCTATCTAGCAAGATATGTAAAGATATTGGAGATTAAAAAAGCCCCTAGGGAAACATAGGAAATAATTATTTGTCAGGCAATGACTTGTTGGCAGAAGAAGAGTGGTCCTTGGTAGCCATGACAAGAAGGAGGTCCATAAATGGGGCTGGGCTGTTTGTTGCTGGCAGGTAAAAGAAAAAACACAGAGAAAAATGAAAATCAGGGGAAGTCCAGGCCTTGGAATTTTCACTCCAAGGTCCCCTGCCTGGACCTCAGTAGCGGTTTTAGATACGGGCGACACGGGCGGTTGCCCGGGCGGCATCGTGGTGGGGGCGGCATCACGGGCATCGGCAAAAAAAAAATTGCTCGTACTCATGCTGCCCCGACATCAGCCAGCGCATATTGGGAATGGCATAGGCACCGATCGGTTTTCTATCGCCCATTTGCTGGGAGTAAGGGCGCCCTCCGTTTGCGAGGTGCGCCTGCTGCTTGTGGCACAGGGAGGAGAGGGCGGGGCGGCGGGGGATTCACTGGCTGGCTGGAGCAGCATCTAATAACCAACTCGCAAAATAAAACAAAATAAAAACAAAACAACGAACACGAAAACACCAGACATTATGATACAGACTTATAATTTGCACTGATGTTTTTTCGAAATTCTATACGCGAAAAGTGAGCGCGAGAGCCCTCGGTGCACCTGCTCGCTTCTGAAGTCAAAGTAAACTTTATTGTCATCTCCGCTACATACAGTCCAGTATATAGAAAGACGAGACGACGAGGCTCCAGTTACAGCAGTGCAAGTAAACAAACAATAAATATAAGAAGCGTAAGAAAATAAATGTACACTTTAGGACTCGGGGTAAAGGGATCAATAACAATTTAAAATGTATATTTTATATTTTGTTGATTTAAAGTCTCACACACATTCCGTTTTTAAAGTTTAAAAAAAAGAGAAAAGAAGAGGAGGAGTGTAGCGACTTCCACAGTCGCTAGAGGCCGGGGACTGAGCCTGCCTATTTGCCTGATGCGAGAGGTGGAATTGCTTGCTTGTTTATTAAAGTGCTTGAAAAGTTTACAGAGCAATGTGATCGGCTCGCGATTCAAACTCTTAAAACATCACAGGCTCTAATGCAACAAGGGGAAACTCGTTGTGCTGCGGTCAACAAAAACTACGGCTACCCAGCCCTGCTCTGTCAAAATCAAACCAGTGAATGACAGACTGACAACGCCCTCTTAATGTCACCGCTACCACCCACGTGACTCCCGTTACACATCACCATAGCAACCAAACAAATGAAAACCCAGTGATCATTAAAATTCAATACATTTAATTATGGCTCCTAGAAGGAGAAACGAGCAAAAGATACAGGTAAGCAGATGTGTCATTGGATAATGGCAGGTCATGTATCCTAAAACATTAAGAATCAGAATACTTTCTTAATCCCTAAGGAAATAATGTGGGTTACAGTTGCTCCAAGAAGAAATGGTAAAAATAGTAACAGTAAGAGACTAAACTCCAAACAATACATTATGTTACAGATTTTAATATTAATTAGTCATTGTCAATTGTTGATTTTTCCTGTTCTCATTGCATGACGAATTATGATGTCTGTTTAGTAGACGTTTGCATACTATGCATACTCTCTCTCTCTTCGTGTGTGTGTGTGTGGGGGGGGGGCGCCAGAGGGGGTGTTTGCCCAGGGCACCAAACACACTAGGACCGCCACTGCTGGACCTCCCCTTAGCAGATGAACATAGAGAGGTAGGGTAGGTGAGCCTAGGGCTCGAACCGGGCCTCTATGTTACTAAGCTGCTAGCCCGCCACATGTCGCCACATGACGGGCAAACAAAAGCGGGAAAATTCCTCTATCTAAAGACCACAACGCGCACATCACGCACCCAGCCTTTTGGAAATGAGCTGGAGACCAGGCATTTTTGCACTCCAATACTTAGTAAATTTCACACACTCACACCTGATTTTTTCCCTGCACACCTCTTTGGTTTGGGCCTGTTTTCTTCCTTCGTTGATATATGTGTAACTGATACATGAGATTGGCCCTTACCGCTGTATGGACTGATATATAGGGTGCCTTAAAGGCCGCCTTAAAACTAAGTGTTTCCCTGAGCTTTTAATTGCGGCTTGAAAAAAGTAAAAAGAAATGAAAAAAGAGAGAGAGAGAAAAATGGAGGCAGGCTTGAGCTTCGTCTTTCACTCTGGGCCTACCCTGCTGTAGCAGACGGACTACTATCAGAGACTCGAACTAGGGTCGTTAAACTCTGGAGTCCGAATGCTGGCCTCTTAACGCTGTACACCACTCAGCAGGGCGAGTAAACTTTGGAAAAAAAAGGACATTTATCTTTTGTTCTTCAACTTTTTATTTTTTTTTTGTTATCGTTTTTCTAAATCTATTAAGCTTCTTGTGCAATATTGTTCCACACAAATTACACATGGACACCTAGCTATTTTTTTTATTGGCATTCACAAAATGGGACTGGATGTTGGACGGCTTACCAAAGCCTTCCTGCTACCCGAATCCCTGCTTGGAAACCTGCTGGCCACCGCGGCACCATGTTTTCACCACACTCTTCCGCTTCAGCTGTCTTTTTTGCCTCATGGCTATACCCACACTGACCACTCCTTCAATGAAGGTAAATACAAGCAGGTCATTCTGAAAAACACACACAGCTTATCATCTTATCCTTCTACAACACCTAAAAGCACTCTGTTCATTTCTTCGCTAGATTAGCCGCTAGCATACACGCTGCTGTGTTAGAGGCTTGTTGCTACCTAGTTAGCCATGCTGCACACCTGTTACTCTGTATTTGTCAATGATTCGGCACTCCTTCGGTTTTGTTATCCATTTTTAGACAGTAATGAGATCATCTGCACACTCCACAGAGCTCCAGAGTTACTGTTCATAGCAAAAGTGTAATGCTGTCCTTGGAGATTTTCACCTAAGACTGTGAGTGTGAGTGTGTAATGGATTTCAAAGTGTTTAAGTGTTCAGAGCACTCTACAGCCTGGTAAGGTGGCAAGTTTGAAAAGAGCAGCAGAAGGTATCAGTACTGTAGTGTAACTTGTTCTTTTCCTTTCCTAACAGTGAACAGAGTGCCGATTATTATCGACAGCTACGTCCACCCGGGGTGAAAGTAGCGTGGGAGACCATCAGGACCCAGCTGGGTTTCCTTGGTCCAGAGGTTTGGAGAAACCTCTTCCTTTTCTTTCATCACAGCTGTCCTGTGCCAGATGTTCTGTTGACCCACTGAGAGAGGCGTGTTTGAGAAAGATCAGGAAGACTGAAGCTCATGGTAGGAATGAAGGAGGACCTTGTGAGCTCCACCAGCAGCTCCCTCACAAGGAACTGTTCACAAGTCCACTGCAGGCACGCCCCAGAAGATGGATAAAGGCAGCGTTTCATGAAGACACTGGAACCAATCTATCTTCATAACAGTGAGTTTTATCAACAGGTCATATGCTCTTGAGACATAGTCTGGCGATAGCGATTATACACAAATTGTGGGTGTGTTTAAATTGTAGCAGCTATGTGGTGTAGCTTATAGCAACATGTACTGTGTGCTCTGGATGCTTTGTAGGTGAAAGCAGCATAGTTCACTACAAAAAGCTTTCATGGTCAACATTTCTGCCTCTATAAAGCAAAAATGTATCAGGAATTCATAGATCAAACTTTATGAGTCCCTCGGGTGGGTTCAGCCTATCATGCATTTTAATCTCCTTTCCAATAAACACAGAGTGACATGATTTGAAAGTTGAAATTGTTTCCAATTAACCAACTTGTTTCATTTGAGTTTATCTGATAAAAAAAATGCTGGTAAGTAAGCTTGTTGCAGTATTGGATGTAAATTGTGTATGCTGCTGAAATATCTAACAGACCAAAATATTTTTCAGTGGTGAATGATATTAGGAAAACCCGTAGATCTTGTTTTCTAACTGCATTGTAAGTAGCAGACAATGAGGGATGGCGTTCAGCTGCAGTTAAAGAGGCTAATGTTTACAGCCGTACCCAAGCTGCCCCCTGCCTTTGGCCACACAGCTGTGTAAATACATTTGGCGAGGTGGCTTTTGGTCTGACTGTAGACTGAGTTTAAATGACAGTTGCACTTGCACTGGGTGACTGATCTCCATTTCCTGGACAGTAAAAGCAGGGTTTCCCTTCTTGGAGTTAGTCAAGTCAGATTTTAGGGTAAGTTAAAGAGGTTGTTGTCTATATTATGCTAAATGCTCATGCCTCCATGGATAATGCTGCAGTTTCCCAGACATGGATTAAGCCTAGTGCTAGGCTTAAAGTTGTTTAAATGGAGGTCTTCACTGAATTATTCTTTTAATCTGGGACTAGAAATAACCCATATCTGGGAAACCCTTTGAAAACATCTTTAGTAGGCATTATAAAAAAAAAACTTGCTGAAGTGCATTTTTAGAATAATTGGAAACATGAATTCTGTCCATGATTACTTTCAAGCAGACTTCTTCTAAAATTGCAAGGGTCATAGTTGCCTCGGTCTGTCATAGCGTTCGATGTCTGTACTTTAGCCCAGACAGATCTGTGTTAAACCACTGTGAGATATTGGTCATCTGTGTGCTTGTGCAAGTGTGTCTGAAACTGGGGGACCTGATCATAAATGTGTGTCTCCATTGAGCTACAAAGAAAAGTGCTTCAAAGTGTTGGTTCTGGCATATAAATGAGACAGACCCCAGTGAAATTTAACTGGGGTGATGGGTAAAAATGAACTCCTACCCACAGAAAGGCAGCAGCTCTCTGCTGTCTATAGAGACAAGGTCAGAGTTTCTGACCGTCAATCATTTAGGGATGAAAAGTAATCTTTGCCTAAATGTAATAGTTGATTGCACTGCAGCACAGCTTTCTTGATGAGGAAGAGCAGCTGTGCTGTGATGTCAGCTTCAGCTGCCCAGCATGCACACCTGAAATGTTGGTGGTTTCAGTTGATGGGAAGAGAAAGCTATATCACTTTCAGCAAAACGAAAGGTGCTCATTGTCGATGTTCTATGTTTTTGTGTCTTTATGCATATATTTCTATATACCTTCCATGGTTAGACTTTATTGTTTCTCTGATGTTGCTCTGATGGCCGTGACTTTTTTGATGGCGTCTTTGTTGCTGAATAGGGCTGCCACGATTAGTCGACTAGTCACGATTACGTCGACTATGAAAATCGTCGACGACTGATTTAATAGTCGACGCGTGGTTTGAAGCTTTGTAAGATCACAAAAGACGCAGGAATAAGTAGTAGGATTTAAGAGTGTAATAACAGACTGAAACAGAAGATGGCAGCACTGCATGTACAAGGATGCCAGCTGCCGTTACACTCCGAAGAAGAAGAAGCAGTGTCCCAGAATTCATAGCGCGGCCCTGCTCAGTTTTCAACAATGGCGGCAGCTAGTTAGTTTTAATATTACTCTTATTAATCTTTCTGGGTCACAAAATAAACGTTTAACATATTTTCAGGCGAGAATGTAGCTGTGTAAACCTCAAATATCTGCTCAGTTTATCAAGACACCGCATATTTTCAAAAGCGCTCCGACGTTTTCGGAGACGTCTGTTACCCACTAGCTCCATAGCTAGCCGGGGCAAGGCTCACTAGAGCCCGTGAGAACACCGGACTCCAGGCAAATCGTTTCAAACGCACCACCGTCTTTCGCTACTCAGGTTGAACATATATAAGTCAGTTAGATAACTTAAAAATGTTATTGTTTGGCCTTTTTTTTTTTTTTTAGTATTTTATTTGTTCCTGAGTAAATCGGTTTGGCTGAGATTAAAGTTATAGTTTATACACGGCCGAATAAACGTCAAGCAGACAACTGATTATCAGAAGTGTGAGATGTTCAGAATATACTCCGGTGTCCCGTTATATTTTAGATAGCAAGGAGTTTATTAAACTTTACCGAAACAATCTGTAAATCTCATTAAATTTAATAAACTATCATCTTGTCTTTATTTTTAGTTAGCACATACCCTAAACCAGGGGTGCCCAATCCTAGTCCTCGAGAGCTACTGTCCTGCAGCTTTTAGATGCATCCCTACTCCAACATAGCTGAATCAAATGGTTTGATGACCTCTTCAGCATGTCATCAAGTTTGGCAAAGGCCTGATAACAAGACATTCATTTGATTCAGGTGTGTTGGAACAAGGATGAATCTAAAAGCTGCAGGACAGTAGCTCTCGAGGACTAGGATTGGGCACCCCTGCCCTAAACACTTAAAACTGTAAGCTAATGTTATATAAGAGCAGATGCTGCTGGTGCAATAAGCTGTACGTTTTACGTCCAATGGATGCATGATCCGATTAGTCGACTAATCGCAAAATAATCGGTGACTAGTTGACTATCAAAATAATTGTTTGTGGCAGCCCTAGTGGACTTTGATTCCAAGTTAATACTAGCTAGTGTTTCTCACTGGTTTTTGGGCGGTGGAGTAAAAGGGATTGGTTGCTGGCTGTTTGTAATGTTAGCCTTGTCTTTGCTTTCTTACAGGCAGGATAAAGACATGGTGATAAATGAGTGTGTGGGCCGTCTGCTGAGGACCAGGAGCTCAGGACACTCAGACGGGGGCGTCGCAGCAGGAGTCACCGCGCACCACAATCCTCTGCTGTTCTGAGATGTCACACTCCTGCCTGCACATAGAAACCACAGTGAAGTCAAAGTTCCACCTGCACCTCCACCTGTTCTTGCAACAGCATGAACACTGACAGAGGTGAGACAGCAGAAGAGTTTTTGTCTATTTTTGTTTTGTTTTGTTTTTACTAAGTTAAGGAATTAAGTGAAGAAGAGTGATTAAATAAATTGTTTCTTGCAGTTTTGATTTAATGATTGTGTTTAGGATTATTTCAGAAACATGTTTAGAGGATCTTTGTAAGCCTGTATTTCCTTTAAAAGAAGGGAAGCACTTCTTCATTCTACAGAAAAGGTGACACATTACAGATGACTTCATAAAAACCACAGTGAGCCAGTTGGATAAACAGCAGCCTAATCAGACTTCTGCAGAGTCTCAAAGTTTTTTTGGAGTCTGCTTCTTGTGTCCAACAGGACGAATTCTGTCCATAAACAAAGGATTTGAAAATGTACCCATTTTTGTTTTCGTTTTACTTTTGCTGATCTGACACCACTTGTGCCAAAAATCCGGACAAATGTCATTTGACCAAGGAGCAAATCTGAGCCAAATAGACTGATCATTTTTTTTCACGTGGCGTCTCATCAGAGGACACTTTTCCTTTTCCAAGCTCCTGTAGAACTGGCAGAAAAATCCTGGAAGCACACACATTTCCCTTTTTTAGCAGAAAGGTTGGCCTGTGGATAAGCAGTTCTGATCTTGGACAGTGTGGGGAAGTGCACAACGTTGAAGTTGCGCAGTTGTGTCTTAAAGAGATTGAGCTTCACACAAAATGCTTTCATGTGCGCATAAAGTTGTGGTACAAGCTGCTCTTTCCCTTGTAGGCTCTTGTTCAGGGTGGTTAAATGATCAGTAAGATCAACTAAAAATGCAAGGTCTGCCAACCATAGAGGGTCATTCAGCTCATGAAGAGGTCGGTCCTTCTCTTTCAAAAATGGTCAATTTCTGATCTCAGGGAGTAAAGACGCTTCAGCACGGCACCGCGGCTTAGCCAGCGCGCCTCCGAGTGGTAGAGTAGATCCCATATTCAGCATCCGCATCAGAAAGGAAAGCCTGAAGTTCTCCGTGGTACAGTCCACTTGCTCGAATTATGTTGACAGTTTTTACAATAGTGTTCATTACATCTCCAAGATTGACTGTCTTGGCACAAAGGGCTTCTTGGTGAACAGTACAGTGCATTTCAACAGCCTCACCTCCAGCCTCTTTCACCTCAGCGCACATCGTAGACGCCATTCCTTTGTGTGCACCCGCCATAGCTGGAGCCCCGTCTGTTGTATCTTCACACAGCTTGTCCCATTTAAGTCCCATTTTGTCAATTGAGTCTGACACAGCTTCAAAAGTATCCATACCTGTTGTTGTGCCTTTTAGACTCTTAAGATCGAGCAGCTCCTCTGTAACTCCACGTCTTGCGAGGAGTTGGGCCACCTCATAGCTGGCTATTGTAGCCTTTTCCTGGACTTTTTGAGCACAAAAAAAAATACTGTTGCTGACCCTGCAGGACAGCTACCATTTGCTTTACTTTCTGCTCTCGCTCAGCACCAGTGTAGGATGCATAGACCTGATGTTTGGTTTCATAATGACGTCGTACATTACACTCTTTCATAACTGCCACAGTTTCAGTGCAGATAAAACAGACACTTCCCCTTGAATTCTTTGAAGAAATATTCACTCTCCCACCGTGTCTGAAATTTTCTGCACTCACTTTCTACCTTTCGCTTCTTTGGTTCTGCCATGTTCAGTAACTTGGGGTAAATTTCTTCTAGGATTGTCCTTTTTGGTGGAGCAACTGCCTTGATCAACAGCAGCTCCCCCTGGTGTTAAAACTAAGAAGTGCCATACACTCAAGCAAAAGTTGAAGTGCGGGCCAATTAAAAATGGACCGCGGGCCGTAGTTTGGACACCCCTGCTATAGACATTAGCACACACTCCAACAGGTTTTCATCCTCTAGAGTCACTTGGATGACACTGAAAACACTACGTCCAGATAAACTCCGTGTATATAGTGTATTATCTTACAAAAAATACAAACAAATATAAAACAAGTATTTTATTTTCTAAATGTAATGCTTCCTTTTAGGAGGAAGGTGGAGGCGCAGCTCCAGCAGAGCAACACCAGAGGTGTGTGGAGAGGACTGAACACCATCACTGGACGGAGCACTGTGAGCGGAGGGGTCCAGAGTCTGGAGACCAGGTTCTGGCTAACAGATTGAACCAGTTGTTTAACAGGTTTGATTCAGTAGCCCTTCCCTCCCCATCCACCAGAGCTCGTCACACCTCTCTGCAACCCCCCACAGCACCGGGGACATGAAATGCACCTCACCTGTCCCCCTTTTCCTTCAACCACTCTACTGGGTCTAAGTCGTCTCCACCTGCTACGGCGGCTGAGATCCTTTGGGGTGAACAGGACAGTCCTAAGGACATTTTATGACACTGTGGTGGCGTCTGCTGTTTTCTATGCTGTGGTCTGCTGGAGTGGTGGAATGGCAGAGAGGGACGGGGGGAAACTCAACAAGCTGGTCAGGAGGGCCAGCTCTGTCCTGGACTGTCCGCTGAAGTCCATCGAGCAGGTTGGGGAGGAGAGGATGTTGTCTAAGCTAACATCCATCATGGACAACACCTCCCACCCCCTGCATGAGACTGTACGAGCACTGAGCAGCTCCTTCAGCAGTGGACTTTTACGCCCACAGTGTAGGAAGGAGCGCTACCGCAGGTCATTCTTACCAGCAGCTGTCAGACTCTATAATGCAGCTTAACATTCCTTTGGTCATCTTACTCACCAGCTTGTTAGTTTACTCTACATTTTCTACATATCTCCGTACAATTTTCTCAATTTTTCTATACATATTCTGTACATTGTTACCTGTATATACGAACTTGGTTGCTTACGTTCATAGGACCACCCTGTGTCTTCCTTTTATATTTTATTTTCCCTTGCTGTAAGAGCTCTGTAACACCAAATTTTCTAATCAGTGGGATTATAAAGGTTTATTCTATTCTATGTTTTATATTTGTTTGTATTTTATTTGTATTTTCCTTCTGCTATCTGTACCTGAGCTGAGGAAAAAATTTCCCCGCCGTGGGATCAATAAAGTCTTATCTCATCTAACAGAATGAACCTTTTGGGATTTAGTTACCTGGATGATTGAGCATGCATCAAGACATAACTGGACCCAGTTTGCACTTTTGTTTGTAGGGAGTTACGCACCACGGTGTAAGAAATCTTCACCTTTTGTTCCAGTTTCATACATAAACACCCTCATCCTTATACAAAATATTATACTCGCTTCAAAAATAGTAAATCTAGCAACATCTGTGTCTGAAACACAACATTTCTAATATGATTAGATCAAATTTGCACTTTCCTGAAAAGAGAGTGACACGTCCAGTTGTATAAAAACCTTTTTCTACAGACATTAGCACACACTCCACCAGCTTTTCATCCCTTTGAACCCAAAAAGTCATTGCTCAGGACCCCAAACTTTCTAAATGTAATGCTTCCTTTGATGAGAACAATGTTTTTCACTTTATGAAATGCAGTTGCACAAAACCTGAGCTATGCTATTTTCATCTGGAATGGCTTATTCTTTGAAAGGTTTTTCTACTCGTATATTATCCATCTGACCTGATAAACTTGGACACAGAATCACAGTCTAAGATTACAATATACAGGAGTGATTGTTAGTAAAAGTGGGTTTCTGCATACCTGTGTAGATATTTCCTCAAACATCAGAAGTAATTTACAATGAATGATTCTGTTGGGTTTAAGTCAACCGTGCTGGTAAACAGAAACTGTTACTGAAAGCAAACACACAGACACCTCAGTACGTTTTACTTGCAAGGGGAGCGTCGGAGAGCAGAGCTGCCACTCGCCTGTCCAAGCAACTCCAACTCCTCTGCGTCCGCCTCACTCTTTTATTGACAACAGAGGTTACACACAATTCACTTAACCACGTGACGGTTAAGACATGCATATGTGTGTGTGTGTGTGTGTGTGTGCGTGTGTCTTCCTGACACCATACAAGGCATGATATCAATCAAATTATTTTTGAAAAGGAAAAATAATAATTTTAATGTGAGGCAAAACATGTATGGTGCTCGGTAAAGATGACACGCCGACTCACTTCTTCTTTTTTGTTTTTGTTTTTTGTTTGAGAAAGTTTGTTTCATATTAAACCAATGTCAGTGACGTCAAATGTGTAAAATTCAAGGCTGGTCCTTAAAAGCTCCCAACAAGGCAAAACTGCAAAGCCACACAAGTCCCAGCGTCAGCAGCAGCTATGAAAAGAAGTGGAGAAAGGATGAATGAGTCTGTGCTTATCGGCTATCGGCTCTCTGCTCTCCCCAAGTTGGCGTTGTTGTTGGTAGCCATGACACGGAGATAGTCCCAGCTTTATAAATAAAGGCCCCAACACCCAAAAAAGAAAAAAAAGAAAGAAAAAAACTCGGGATTCCCTGCGCAGACCAGGAATCCGCTAGCAGGCCGAAGCTACAGAGATGATTTTGACCGAGTGAGACTCGAACCATCGACGGTCTGTGCTTCAACCTGCCAGGGGCCAGCGACAAGTGCTCTGCGCCACCTGCCGGGCCGTGGAGTTCGTGCAAATTTGATATATTTGACTTCTCTGAAGACAAATTATTTTTGAAAAGGAAAAATAATAATTTTAATGTGAGGCAAAACATGTATGGTGCTCGGTAAAGATGACACGCCGACTCACTTCTTCTTTTTTGTTTTTGTTTTGATTTTTTTTTTGTTGAGAAAGTTGTTTTCAACTTAGACCATTGTCAGTGACGTCATTCTACGCGACTACCACAGGTAAGGAAATGCCTGAATCTGTAGATCTTTTCTTTTCTTTTGTTGTCTAAAACACAAAAATCCCGAAACAGTCAGCTCACAAAGTTGCAGGTTGGTGGGAATTTGGCAGAACAGCCAATGACTTAAAGCATTTAGGTGCATATATCTTGCCACAAGACATGTGTGCTAAGCTAGCTAAATTAGTTTCTGTTAGCGAATCAAGTTCAAGCTCCTCACATATCATCATCCAGGGTACAGTCATATGCTGATGAGGAGATCCCATGCAGGCAACATTAAGGCAGTGTAACAAGTTAAATATGCACTGATTTAAGCTATTTCCTAATATCTAACCATTATGATAAATGTTTGCCTGCAACTGACACAGCCAACACAAATGTCATTGAAAAAACAAAAGCCTGTGATAACATGTTTTTGTTTTTCTAGAATAGAAGAAGCACATTTTAAAAGCCAGTAGGAATAAATCTTTGTTGTTACTGCATGATTAGAATGAAGTAACAACAAGTCTGGCTGGAATAAGAAGTGGTAATCTGTGTACTGTGCTGGTGATCTGCATAATTCACCTAGATGGTCATCTGTTTGGATGGCTGAAGTGGGCTAACGACACAGCTAATTTCATCAGGCTGCTAATGAAACATCTAAAATGATAGATGGTTAACTACACAACGGAAGCAAGAGCATTACAATCACTTGATTTAATGAAAGATTTTCCCCCAAACTTTTGATCCAAATAGCAAAGTACTGCAACCATCTGAACCTTCTAGTGTTACATGTTACAGTGTTGCACTCTGGCCAGCTTTAAAATGGAAAAGCTTTGTGTGGTTTACTGGGTTCTGTAAATGAGGCTCCTTTCATTTGTGAGCGTGTTGTTCTTCTCTTCCTTTTGTCCACCCTTACAAGGTGAAGTGCTGCCCACCCATGATGCCAGCAAGGTGCGTGCAAGTGGATCCGGCCTTAAACCACTGGAGTGCCCAGCTCTCTGCCATGAAGTTCAACATTGATGGCAAAGATGCAGGTGAGGACTGCTGGCAGTGCAGATCACTGTGAGCGCATGAACGTGGACCACACAATAATGTAACCAAAGTGTTGATATTTAGGTAACAGTTTTGTTTTCTCCTGAAGGACCCAGACGGGAAGCCCAAGAAGCAAAT
>NW_020327607.1:0-29163 GCF_001858045.2 Oreochromis niloticus
ATTCATAGAAGGATGAAATTGACAGTGATTTAACCTTTAAACTCAGATAAAATTTACGGTTTCCGTTACAGTGATCGTTACATGCTCTGTTTAGGACTTTACCACACAGCCTGGTGTATGATGCAGGACTGGATTTCATGTGTTACTGTTTAGGCTCAAATCAATTTGATCTTTGATGCCGCAGTGATGAAATAACTCCCCTCAAATGCCTTAAACCAAATAACAAGCCTGTTTTGAAAATGTAAGGAGTAGAAAATACAGATTTTTTTTTTTTTTTTTTTTTTTTTTTTAAATGTAGCAAGTAAAAGTAAAAAAAACCCTCAGGTTACAGTCAGTTGTTTTATTATCATTGAATAAATTAGACAGCTATAGAAATATATAAGGAAACAGCAACAGGAAATATAAAAAGTGCAGACCTGGTAAACATTTATACTATTCTGAGTGTGTTAGCATTAATATTTGTGTACAAGCAGGAGGATGGGCATGATTTTAGAGTGTTTGAACAATGATTAATTATTTTTAACACCAGGTTGGATGTAATGTGTTACTTCTACAGTAGGTGGGGATAAGAGACCTTTAAGGTGTTTGGTGCCACACTCCACCTTCAGGTTTAAAACTAGTTTTAATGGAGGAGTTTGAAGCTTCTGTTAGTTCAATGACTGCATTCACTCACTGCCTCTGTTTGTATCTCTGTCACTGCAGGACAAACATGGACCGAGAAGTCAGCGCTCTCAGGAGGCCGACAAACCTCACAGAAGAAGAGAGAGAAAAAAACACCTGTGACGAGTGTGGGAAGGATTTACTTTGAAGTCTAAACTAAAACAACATCAGCTCATCCACACTGGAGAGAGACCGTTCAGCTGTGACTTGTGTGAAAGTCGTTTCCTGGAAGAAAGCCCTAAAAACACACCAATCGTCCACAGTGGAGTCAAAGCTTACAGCTGTGATCAGTGTGGCAGAGCTTTTACTCGAAGTAGCAACTTACAGAGTCATCTAGTTACCCACTCTGGAATTAAGGCATACAGCTGTGACATCTGTGGAAAACCTTCAGGCTATGGAGCCGAAATAGACACCTACGCATTCACTCCGGAGAAAATGTGTACTGGTGTGATCAGTGTGGCAAATACTTACAACAGACGCACAGTTACAAGCCACATGTTTACCCACACTGAGGAGAGACCTTATCATGTGACCTGTGTGAGAAGACTTTTAAAGCTCTGAGTCACCTGAGAAAACACCAACAGATCCACACCAGAAAGAGACTCTACAAGTGCAGTTACTGTGAGGTATGTATTTTATTTTATTCTTGTAAGTTCAATCTGACTGTTGGAACAAGTCTGCTCATTAAATTTTGTTAGCATGTTAGCACTTCTACTGCACCGAAGAGTAGCTCTGAGCGATTACTCAGATTTTCATTTCAGTTATGATTTTTGTTTACACGATCATGAAAAACTAAAAATGCTTAAAATTGATATGATGCTGTTATTTAATCTTCAGGCAGCTTCGTGTTATATCATGGTGTTGTTATTTCTGCATAAATGGCCTTTGGTTTACAGCGGCTCATTCCTCTGTCAGGTGTTAATGGAATAAAATAAAACATAAATAAGTACAAAACCAAATCATTCAGTAATCTTCTCTTATGGTTAACAAAGTTGTATCGTTACGTAATGATATTGCAGTATTGTAGCTGTAGTATGATTGTTTACATATATCTTTAATACTTTAAACAGTAGTGTTAAAATACCCATTTAACAGGGCTCTAGAGTGCGACCAATTTGTCACAAATGCGACCAAATTTTCATGGTGCAACTAAAAAAATATTTGGTCGCACCGGTGCAACCAACTGTTCGGGTAACAAATATATATATATATCTCTGCAACTCTCTGTGTGGTCAACAACAGACACCATTATGCCCGTATTGGGGACTAAACCAATCAGATAGTCAGGGGCGGGACTCTCTGATTGGCCGTGGTCCAGTTGAAAGTGCAGTTGGAAGAGAGAAGTGAGTAGCTTAAATTAAGCGATATCGATTCATTAAATCCTGAATCGACTTTAAATATAACTGTGTTTGCCAGAAACGCCAGGTTCAGATTAAAGCTACAAAACTATTTCAACAATCGCCAAACACAAATGAGAGCAGGTACACGGATTCCACACAAAGACGTAACACAGAGCGGACCCGACGCATCAGAATGAACTTTGTCTTTCTCGGCTTTCTCACCCGACAGCCCGTAGACGGACACGCCGTCGGAGCTCACCGATTCTGATGCGTCAAGTCCGCGCTGTGTTTACGTCTTTTGCGCTGATTCTGAGCTGCAGCAAAAGAAGCAGCTTCACATTTGATCATTTCGTCATGATTCCCTCTGACTTTGCTGTTTTGCTTCCACCACGATAAAATTCACTTCATACACAGCTCTCTGTGTGTACTTCAAGAACAGTTTCCCGTGTCAAATCCCTGTTTTCTGCATTATTCATTCGCTATTACCCTCCAGTCTACCGTTGTTTACAGCGCTGTCTTTTCTTTCTTTTTCTTTTTTCACTTGACCTCGGACAAGAAGCCTAATTTCTGCTGTCAATACTGAAGAAATTTGAACTTTTTAAAATTATGCAAAATTGCAGAATATTTTAAGGTTATCTGCTATAAAAGCCAGACCACAAAATCTCCTTCATGTTTTTCTGTGTTTTATTCTCAGTTACTTTCACACAAAGCATCTGCTGTGATGTTCACAATTCTGATGAAGTCTCGCATGTATCAGTACTGATAAATGATCAGTATATAATATTTCTGACTGTCTGAGGAAAATTGAATTGAATCAGGACTTTGAGAACCGGAATCGAATGGATTATAGAAATCAGTGATGATACCCAGCCCTAGTGAGCAGCCTAGGCCCAACAGAAGTGGATGTAGCTGTGGGTAATAAGAAAGATGAAAAGAACAATTGATAACTTTTTGTTAAGTTAAGGCTGATCCGTCTGAAATTCATAGCCAGCTCTGACACGGTGACATCAATCTTTGAATGCTGAAAAAGCAGCAGTGTATCCAGAAAACACATTTATGCTGCAATAAATGCACTGCCCAGTGTCCCCTCTCCCCACTGCCTTTCAGCAGCATGTAACAGCAAACAGGTCGTCAGACGAGGCCAAGATGATGATTAAGTTAACATTTTCTACAATATTCACAAGCACTTTAAGCACAAGATTGTTAGTTGATAATTTAGAAATGAATATTGAAAACAACATTTGTCCCGGTGCGCCCATGGCAAAAAGTTAGTCTAGAACCCTGTTTAATGTTATAATTGCAGTGTCATTGGGGTAGTAGTGTTTTCTTGTGTCCCAGTTAGCTGAGTGTTATAACTGCACAATTACAGATTTCTAATGCAGTATTAAATTAGTATTATTGCAGTGTTACTAGGGCTGAACGATTATGGAAAATAATCTAATTGCGATTTTTTGCCCCAATATTGCGATATGCGATTATTTTTAAGGTCTTTGTCTTCTGTATTATTAAACAAAGACAAGCAATACATCATATAGTATGGCCAATACTATATTACATTAATTTTAAACGTTCTTTCCTGGAAGACAGACCTCTGTTATGATGACATGAGGTGATGCATGAATTGATGACTGACATTTTTATTTAACTTCTTCAATCACAACAGTATATTTGAACATACACAATAGTTTATTTTTAGCTTACAACATCTGAGCATAAATGCTGACAAGGAACCCTGGTGTAAACATTAAAATGAAAGTCAGTACAATGTGCAGATTGCAGAAATATACATAAAAAAATCAGTGGCTTACCACACTCAGTTTTTCGACATCTGTGAACTACTAGACAGTCATTAAATTAAAAAATAATATTAAATAAATAAAACTAATAAATAAAAATACACACATCTTACTGATCTCTGCAATCAGTAACATTACACATAAAGTGCAAACATAATAGCAATTGTATAAACACACACACAAACACGCCTTTAAATTAAAACTGGCTGAACATCTTGATTATCTGCAGTAAGTAACAGCAACACAGCACAAACTAAAGTGCACAATGAGTATGGCTCAGCTAGCCATAATCATCCTAGCTCACAGGTTTTTTGCTAGGAAGACCAGCATATCTACTTTTGCTGGCTTTAAGGATGAGCGAGTGCAGGTCACTATATTCCCTCCAGTGCTGAACAGACGCTCTGAGGGGCACTTGTGGCTGGCACACACAGATATTTGCGGGCCATCTTGCACAGTCGTGGAAAGTGAATGTTGTGCACCTTCCACCAGGCTAAGGGATCATCCTCTCCGTCAATGACAGGGGTCAACAGGTAACTATTCAACTCTGCCTCCACGACATCTTCAAGTGGCAGAGGCAAAGCTGAAGAGGCCACACTGGTTTTAAAAGACTACCAAGAGTCTTCTTTGCCTTTCCCCCAGAGGCCTGTGCACTTGGAGAATTTGAGCAGTTTCAGTGCGAGACCTCTTCTCCTGCCAGATGGGAAGAGAGACATTAGTTTTGCAGTTAGCTTATATATAAATATTATGTGTTTGTGGAAATATAATTTTCAAGGATTTACCTTTAATGGCAGGAAGGTTGTCTGCGCTGATGTATTGCGTTTTGAACCTAGGGTCCATGAACGACGCAACATCCAAAAGCTCCTGGGTGTTGAGGTCACTATACTTGTCGTTGAGGTATGCCAGGACCTTGGTTTTAATTGATCTAGTCAGATCAGTGTCCTCAGCATCTTCAGCCAAGACTGATGTTGCCAGAAGATGGAGAACTGGCTTGAGTAGGAGATGCTCACATACTCTTCTCCAGAAAGAGCATCAGTAAATTCGGAGAGAGGATGCAGTGCCTTATGAATGGACTCCAACACTTCAGCATCCTGCCAGGTTGGGATGAGGGAGCGTGCATGTCGGTCACCTGTCAATACCTGCGATATGGCTTTCATCTGTTCCAGCACTCTGGCAATCATTTTCTCTTTGGACCCCCATCTTGTAGGGCACTCAGTAATGAGAGAGTGCTCAGGAAGCTTAAGCTCCTTCTGTGCCTCAGTGAGTGCTGCCTTTTTCTTCCAACTGTGCGAGAAGTGCCCCACCAACTTCTTGCACAGCCCAATTGCTCTTGATACTCTACCATCTTTGATTGCATTTCTGGAGGGAAAGAAAATAAAGTAAAAAGTAAAATTAGTGTTAGACATAGAATTGCAGTTATGATGCAAGGTTTCACCATTTCTCTCTCTCTCTCAAATTCAAAGTTGCTTTATTAGCATGACTATGGGAACAGTGTTGCCAAAGCTATTGTTACATACATCATGACATACAAGAACATAAGACCATAAGACAAAAACAAAAAAGAAAATACATAAGAAGAGGTGGGTACATCAGTGTGGGGTTGACATAACATATCTAGAATTAACAGCAGTAAAGAACAAGATAAATAATAGTGTGGTGTGTTTGTGTGAGAGAGTGATACACAGGCTCGCGCATACATGCATGCACACGCACGCACACACTCTCTCTCTCTCTCCCTCTCTCTCTCTCTCTCACGGCAGTAACTTACCAATAGCAAGATGCAATCTGTGTCCGAAACACTGGAGCCTGGTCCATTCGTTCAGCTGTGCTGCTTTCACCATATTTGACGCGTTGTCCGTCGTTATGCAGACAAGGTTGTCTTCAGGGAGATCCCAACACGCAAGCCCCTCTCTCAGGCCAGCAGCAATGTTTTCCCCTGTGTGGTCTTCGGGGAAGTAGGCCGTTTGTAGGCTGCGAGCTTCGAGGTGGAGGTCTTCGGTAATGTAATGCACCGTCAGACTTTGATAGGGCTCTGCTGTACGGCTTGACCACATGTCTGTTGTCGCCGCAAAAAACTCAACAGCCTTTAACTCCGCTGCAACCCTCCGCCTACATTGCATATGTAGCTCGGGTATTGCAGTCTGACTGAAATACGTGCGGGAGGGCATTCTGTACCTCTTATCCAGTGTAGTTACCAAATTATTGAACCCAGGCTTGGTCACCATATTGACGGGCATCATGTCTTCGCGATGCAGTGGGTTACTGCTTTGGTGATTTCCACGTGCCGTTTTGAAGTGCGTTCATATGGCGTAACACCTTCAAACAGTTCGGTCAGTGATCCTTGCCGAGTAACGTTACTAGGTTTATTCTGCACACTACTAGATTTTTTAGCCATACATCTATCATACTCTGTTTTGTGCTGAGTCTTAAGGTGCTGGTACAAATTCGTAGTGTTTCCCCGAGATGTAGAAACTCTACCAAGACAGGTTTTACACAGTACCTGACTCTGTGCGACATCATCTCTTTTAAATCCAAATATTCCCACACGGCTGATGTGCAGTTCCTCTTTGGTACTAGCATCCCCGCAGGCTCTGGTTCTGTTGAACCTGAGGCCATTGTGTAGGCTACAGCTTTGCTTGATAGTTCACTCTTGGTAGACTGTTTCAAAACTTTGCTCCCCGTGTCACGTGACCAGAGTGCAGCCTCTGTGGTTAGACAATCTCGTTTGATCATATCACATGTTTTACTCGCGCATGTCACGTAAACAGAGTATAATTGCAGCCTTTGCGGTTAGAAAATTGCACTTGATCATATCACGATATTATCGCAAATGCGATATTTCGTTCAGCCCTAAGTGTTACAGTAGTTTAGCATGGGTACCCTAAAAACAGTAGTGTGGTAGTACTTAAGTGTAAGTCAGATGTTACTGTAATATTAAATAAGTATTACTGTAGTATTATGGTGGTAGTATTGTAGTTATTGTAGCCCAGTAAACTGAGTGTGTTAATCAAAACAGTAAATGTAATTGGACGTCTGCAGAGATGCTTTTTATTTCAGGCGATGTTCAGGATAAAAGTGTTGAAGGACTGACTTACACTGTCTTTGTGTCTTTGTTTAGAAGCAGAGCGACACAGATGGATCCACTTCTCAACCCTGTCATCGCTGTGGTGGTGGGAAAGACTTTCGTTGTGACATCTGTGGAAAAACTTTCAGTCAGCAAACCGGCCTAAAAATACATCAACGTAAACACACTGGAGACAAACTGAAATACTGCAAAGAATGTGGGAGAAGCTTCCCCACATCAGGTGACTTAAAACGACATGAACTCTCTCACAGTGGGGTCAAAAAGCACCACTGTGATCAGTGTGGGTCATCGTTCACCACTGCAAGTGACCTTAAAAGACACAAACGAGTCCACACAGGAGAGAAACCATACAAGTGCAGACACTGTGGCAAAAGCTTCTCACGTTCAGGTCATCGTAACAAGCATGAACGTACACACATGGAAGGAAACTACAGCTGTGAGCAGTGTGACAAGAGCTTCAGTAATCTCAGTTCATACTCCGCACACAAACGATCCCACGTTACTAATAAACTGTTTCACTGTTACCAATGTGCCAAAACATTCACTTCATTATCTGCTCTGTGCAAACATCAGCGTGATCATGCAGGGCTGAAATCGTTCCCATCACAGGATGACAGCGAATCTGAAGAGAGAGAAACATCCTCTTCTGGTTTCAGAGTCCAACTTAAAACCCTGGAGATCAGGCTCCACAGAGTTCAGATCGGCTCTCCTTAAAGTTCTAATGAGGCTATGAATCAAAATGTTCCTGTAGTTCCATTTTAATCTTTATAAACTGTTGTTCTATAGTGTTTGTGTTCAGTGGTTACCTTTTTTTTTTCAGTGGCTGGATGAATAATCATTTTCCTGTTCTCAAGTTTTTATTGAATGTATTTTATTAAAGTTCTTTTTGTTTAAGTTCTTAAATAAATTTAAAAAAAAAGTTAAATAAAGAATTGTTTGAACGACAAAGGTTTTGAGCCATGATGTCATTTCCTGTATTTCAGAGTAAAGACTGAAGTGACAAATGGAAACATGTTTACAGTCATGGAATAAACACCGATGGGTCACATGTAGGAAGTACTATTGCTGACCTGATAGACTCGACCTTGTTTACAAAGAAAGAAAGGAACTGATTACATGTGTCAGCAGAGGCTTTCAGGGTTGTTTAGAGTAGAGCTGATAGTCTTAAAGAGAACACGGGATTATGACAATTTAACACAATGATCTGAGAAAAATATCTGTTTCTCTCATTTTCACTGTATTCTGATCAAATTTCCAACATTCTTTTAACATTTCAAAGAAACCTGCAAATTGTCTTTCTTCCACTTTCACTCTGCTCTCCTACACTGACGCCTGACTGCTCGGGTGGATTCATTTAACCAGGGCTGAGGAATACGTTTTGGGCGCCTGATTTTTAATGTGTTCACAGTGTTTAGGGTCTGAGTACAGGTTTCCTGGAACTGCAAAAGCAGCTCATCTGGGGTGGGCCCAATAAGTAATCTCAGGGTCGGTAAAGATTTTCTTTATAAAAGTGGAGGAGAAGAGAGCAGCGGCGGGGTGGAGCACGAGCTTTAAACTCATGCACAAGAGAAACAGGTTTGTGATTAGAGAACACTGAATCCCCAATTTCCAAATTAAAAACAGATAAACCATATGATAACACCAGGTCAAGAGTGTGCTCCTGCTGGTGTGTAGGGCCTTCTACAGACTGTACAAGGTCAAAACACTGAATAAGATTAAAAACTCCTGAACAAGCAGTCCATCAGGGCAACAGACATGAATATTAAAATCACCAACTATTATAATCTGATCCTGTTTCGGCACAATTTCAGCCAAAAACTATGAAAAGTCATTTAAAAAATCTTTGTTAAACTTGGGCGCCGATAGATTACTGCACACACAACCAGTTGAGAGCGTCCCAGTTCAAATATGAGAAGTTCAAAGCTGGAGGGAAACCAGTACATGGAGTTGTTTGTAGTGAAAGTTTTTTTTTTCTTAAAAGTCAATATTCCTCCTCCTCTACCTGATCTCCTTGGAGCATTAAGAAATGAGCAGTCGGAGGGTAACAGTTCAGAAATATTGCTAGACTCACCAACTCTCATCTGTGTCTCAGTCACTGTCAATGTGAAATTGTACTTAGTAGTCAGTATAATCTTTAATAATATGTTTATTTATGGTAGAATACTGCATGTAATCATTTGTGTTTAGAAGTATATAGTTGGTGGCATATTGAAAGAATGTCTCATCCTAGGAGGTCTGTAACAACTTTGTGTGCATTCAAGAGTGCACTGGCATTCACACCCACATCCTGGGAAAATGTGAGAGGTCGTCGTAACTTCTTTTCCAATTTTACGGTAGGATAAACGTAGCTATGTCAGTTTTAGTCTAAGTGCCTTTTTATTTAAATGAACTGCTGGATTTCCAGACCAGCAGGTTTAAGGAAGTCTCCACGGGGTCACAGCTTAACCTCTCTCTCTCTCACACACACACACCTAAACATCCATATTCCAATGTAATGATCAAACGCACCCACTGATGTATAAATAAAGACCAGGGCAGTGGCAGAGCGCGTGTCTCAGAGCTCTCACTCTCAGTGCGAGTGCTCTGTACTGCCCTTGCATGCAAGTAAACCTGTGTGTTTCTCCTCTCTGATTCTTAGCTGAAGAAGTGTATTAGAATACATCTCTTGACAGTCACAAACAGGAGATCCAATCCACTGGAAGAAAGAAATCATCTATAAAACCACACATTCATCAGAGCCATCCTTGTTGGAGCTGGAGCCTGGGTAGAAGTTGTCTGTGTAGCCCACGTTAATGGGCGCAAATTCAAAAAGTTTATTCCACGACCCCTGTTACACCCCAGTCTAGGGGTACAGGAACATAACATAAGGGTTAGAAAGGAAGTGACCCCACCCTGGTCTCCAAAACCACACCCAGAAGCCAATTTCTTAAGTGAAAGGTGATTTATTGTCTAAACTGAAGCTGAGCTCTGGGGTGAACAAAAGCCAAATTACAAACAAAAGCCTCTGTGAAACAAAACCAAACAAAAGACAAATGCTATACCTAACTCTCTAACTGAAATAAACAGGAGAAAACAGTACAAGAAAATAATAAGGCAGCTCAACCCTTCTGCATCAGTGCCTATTTACAATGTAGTATTTACAAGTGAAAATGTATCTACACACTATGTACAAAGCTCAGTAGGTCTCAAGAATCACACAGACAAACGTCACAGAGTTTGGAGGCCAAGGATGGGTCTGCTGCTGTCAGTTGCTGCCGCTGACAACTACTGGTGAGGGATCTTTTAAAACAGCCACCTGATAAGGGACCAATCAGCCGCCACTAGCTGTCCAATCAGGAAGGACCTGTAGATTCTTAAAGACACAGACAGAAACAAATTCTAGACGGCCAGGGCTGTAACACCCCCAAGATGCAAAAAACAGTAGCTGGAGGCACTGAAAGGCTTTTCTAACAGTTGAATCAAAGAAGAACCATAAAGGTTGCTGGACTGCATGATGGCCTTACCCCCGAGAAGCCTTCCTGTTAAAGGAGGAACCAGTTAGAAGCTATTTTCAAAGTAGCTGAGCTGATTTCATCTCAAGTAAGTGAGGAAGTGTTTGTTCATTTGTTCTGCCACTTAAAGGACATTTAAGGTCGTATTTTGTCTTGTGGGTCTATTTATATATATATATGTATATGTCTGTTCATATTTATGTAAGACCAAATGTCTGTCATCATATTATATAAGTATTCCTCACATATCGGCCATATGCTGTACAGTAAAGTCATATTGACAGATGAGAGGGATAACTATGGCTATAACACCGTTACACGACACGTTCAAGCTGCATGATGCAGATAAAGTCACTAAATTGTCTTTTTATTGTCTTCAAACCAGCAGACAAAGCTGATGGAAGAAGAAGTCGGGGAAGAAATTTAGGCCGTGTACTGAAAAGGTATTTTTCTTGTTATCACAAAACATTTGGAGTGATGCTTCTACAACTCAGTTTTTGGTTGTGCTGAAGTAAAATTTACACTCTGAGAAGTCACAGTGTTGATATTCCACACAAAGAGAAAGCTCACATGTTTGAATTTGTTTACGATTACAGTTTTTATAAATTCTGACTGTAAACAGCTTGTACAGCTATTTACATACAGATATTCTTTGACACTCAATATGAGGTGATGGGACTGAATTTAAAGGTTTCTATGTCCCAATGAGACATTTACACTAACCAGTGACAGTATAACTGTAACACTTTTGTAATTTAGATCCAACATTTCTGAGAGAAATAACTGAATTTATAAAATGGCAGACCTCAAGCCAGATTTAATTGATAGAGATATTTACATGCATCATTAAATGTATGTATC
Organism: Oreochromis niloticus; assembly: GCF_001858045.2. Lineage (NCBI taxonomy): Eukaryota > Metazoa > Chordata > Actinopteri > Cichliformes > Cichlidae > Oreochromis > Oreochromis niloticus. The sequence goes on from NW_020327607.1 coordinate 11,231, forward strand.
CCAGATAATTGGTTTTCATCTTGTCATGGGAGACCCACCCTTCCTCCCAAGTTAACTGCAGCCAAAGCTAACTAGTGGAGGTATTTACACACTCACAACCAGTGGGGTTGTTGGAGTCAAATTGTTAAATGTTGTCATTGTGTTACTTAAATTGCTGTGAATGTTACAGGGGAAAATGTGAATATTGTGTGAGACACATACTGTGTTGAGAACAGTGTTACAGCAGTCTTAACTTCATGACCCTTTATAGCACCTGTGGAACCTGTTGACCTACGCCTGACCACCAGGATGATCCGTGTGTTTTGCTAACGTTTGTTTTCCTTTAAGAGTGCTTGTAAAGGATTCAGCACAGACAGACAGGTGACAATTGAACAGATGTGCAGTGGTTACAGAGTAGTTAATATGGGGCTCATTATCTGACCACTATTGGGCTCATAGTGAGTGACAAACTTGAGGAAAGTCACTGATTACAATGTGGAATGAAGTTGGGATGTTCAATGATTTGGAGCAAATTATGGCAAAAAAAAAAAGAAAGTAGGGGTTTAATGAGTTGAGAATAAACCTGCAATGATATTTGTCTTTGTGATGCTGAATACTTTATTACTCTTATGACCTACTGTTGTTTGGAAATGTGAAGTTTGTTTTAACTTAAAGACTTTGTCTTCTAGGATACAGGCTCCGGGTGGAGCTGGGAGTTAAACATGCTTAACATTTAACAGCTCACTAATGTTTATACACAGGGTTACAGGTTTGGAGTGGAGCTGCTCCAAGAGGGAAACCCTGGCGAAGAATGTGCAACATTCTTGTGCATGTCTCATTGTGTGCAGTTGACACATGGCGAGAGCCGTGTGGCAAAAGAGGAGTGTCAGTTACTAACTTGCAGGTGCCGTGAGGTGCCATGCGAAGGAGGAAGTTCAGCGATGGAATTTTGGTTCTGTGAACAGCCCAAATGCCAAGTGACTGGGACTAACAGCACTTTTCCCAAAGTTTTACTGCTGCAGACTAAGATGACACTTCTGTCACCTGCAAGACACTTGTCTTTAATGTCACTGCTGCTCTCACAACCACACATAACCATAAAGCGGTGCACAACTCTAAATCCGTCAACCCTTTTGCCGACGGAGGAAGAGGGAAATCCTCATGAGTGTAGAGAGTACGTGGAGAAGGAGCGTAAGCCACTGTGCCACTTGGTCAGGAAAAGGTTTGGCTTGTTGATGGTTTGAGTTTTAAAACAGCAGAGGGACAGGCTAAAACAGGTTTTGCTGTGGTAGATAGTGAGAAAGTTATCCGTGCAGTTCAATTAGCATGTTCCATGTCTGCTCAAGCAGCAGAAAAAGTAGCTTTAACAGAAGCGTGTAAAGCTACAGAGAAACAAAATGTGACAATATACACTGATAGCCAATATGCATTTGCTACATTACATTTCCTTGCAGCGCAGTAGGTAAGATGAGGTATGACAACCTCTACATGGAAACCTGTAGATCATGCCAAACTCCTGCAAAATCTGCTGGAAGTAGTATAATTGCCCAGTAGAATTGCCGTTTTAAAATGTGCAGCACATACCCGACGGAAAGATCCAGTCACATTAGGGAATGCTTTTGCAGATAAGATTGCAAAAGAGGCAGCTTTGGGAGCACACACTGCAAAAACTCTAAATCTTACCAAGTATATTTCTCTTATTTCTAGTCAAAACTATCTCATTACACTTAAAACGAGACACAATCAGCTAAAGGGCAACATTTCAGTAAGCTAAAGGAACTTGTTTAAAGACAGTAAATCTTAAAACTAAGCAGAAACTACTCAAAATGGGGTTTAAACCTACACTTCTAGGAGAGACTGCAACTTGAACACAGCACCTTAGACCACTCAGCCATCCTGAAACAGATCTAACTGAACTGATTTTCTGATAAATCGAGAATCCAGTTTAAAATCTTTCCCTTCACATAAAAAGTCTTGAATGAACCTTTGGTCTAACTGTTCTTCACACCTGACTGGTAACAAGATGGCGCCGGTGTGTGTGGTTGCTCATCTGTCACTCCCAAGTTTGTTTCTGTTTCTATTATTTCTGACCTGCGTCATTCACCAAACAAAGTCTCTGCTGAGGTATAATCGCCAGACATGATGACGACCTTTTATTGAAAAGTTCGGCACCACCAGGGCTCTTATCACAGCTCCTGACTCTGACCCCTCTGTCTCTGTGCCTTGCACTGCTGATTTTACTCAGTTTGAGCTTGTGATTCTCTCCATTTCAGAGGATGTGGGGCGCCATATTAACCCTGCAGGTTCCCCCCAGGATCCTTTCCCTCCACAATTTTTAAAAGAAAGTTTTCGTAGTAATGTCAGTCTGTCCTTGACATTATTAACAGCAGTCTGTCCTCTGGTGTGGTTCCTGCAATTTTCAAACATGCAGTAGTGCAGCCACTGCTTAAGAAACCTGGCCTTGATCACACAGTTTTAGCTAATTATAGACTGATTTCCAAGCTGCATTTTCTTTCCAAGTGTTAGAGAAAATTGTTTTGTGTCAACTGAAATATTTTATAGATGTAATGGCATCCTTGAGGTTTTTCAATCAGGATTTAAAACCCTTTATAGCACAGAATCTGCATTCTTAAAGGTCTTTATTCTGGTAACCACGTTGTTCTGATCTTGCTTGACCTGACTGCTGCCTTTGACACAGTAGATTCAAAATTCTAGTATCTTGATTAAATGATTAAATGATCTTGTGGGTATTGGTGGCACTGCACTTAATTGGTTTAGTCTTATTTGGCAAACAGAACTTTCTCTGTCAGCTTCTCGGTTCCAAATCATCGTCTGCTTCTCTGTCATGTGGCGTCCCAGAGGGGTCAAGTTTAGGGCTCTTTTTACTGTATATATTGCCTTAGGGTTTCATCCTTAAAAGGCATGGGATCTCTTTTCATTGTTCCACTGATGACTGCTAAATTTATTTGCCGCTAAAGCAGAAGGATGGCATCTCCATAAAACCTCTCTTGACATGTCTAAATGACATTAAAGCTTGGTTGGCTTTAAACTTCTTAAATTCTAATGATAAGAAAACAGAGGTGTTGGCGTTTGGAACTAGTGGTCCTTGTGAGTCCTCCTCTGTTGATTTAGGACCCCTAGATGTTTATGTTAAACCTGGTATTACTGACCTTGGTTTTAAGTTGGACAGTGATTTTAAATTGGAAAGCCAAGTTAGAGCCTGTGGTGAAGTCCAGTTTTTATCATTTAAGGTGACTGACAAGAGTGAAATATTTTCTTTTTCTGCAGCACTTTGAAGGGTTTTACTTTTATTTCCTCAGTTAGTTATTATTACTCTCTTGCTCTCTAAACGAAACTGAAATACATAAACTCACAATAGAACGTAAGTGAAACTAAACTAAACTAAAAACAAACGAAGAAAATGAAAATGCAAAACTAGAGTAACTCTGCAGTTACCCCACCCACCTGTCGCAGAAGCTGACTAGTGTGAGTGGGCATCAAGACGCAATGGAGGAGGCTGACTGTAGATGAGCAGCCTGAAGTTTAGAGTGTCATGGAGAGTTAGCAAAACAAAAACACTGTCCCACTTTTAACCCCTGACTTTGACAGACGTCGTCTCTTTTGATGCGACAACCTCTGGTGATTAAATAAAGAAACAAGATTACCTTTCATGTGTTTCTGTTTAAGCTCAAATTGGTTTGATGTTTGGAGGTTTTCTCAGTGTTCATCAGTCACTCATCTGTGTGGCATGTATGTGGCACTGTGGCTTAGCTGGTTAAAGTGCCTGTCTAGTAAGTGTTAAACTAGAAAACAGGAGATCCTGGGTTCAACTCCCAGCAGTGCCTAAAAGATTTAAGTTTTGTCTGTTCTCAGTCATCCAGGGCCTGTTAGTCTAAGGAGTGTGGAAAGATGAGTGTCTGCATTCCTTTAAGGGACACATCCCACTGGTGTATAAATATACACCAGTGGGATGTGTCCCTTAAAGGAATGGGACTCTGCACCATTTCATTTTAGCAAGAGTCTCAAACTCACGGCTTACCTCACTCCTACTTGCGGCCCGTATATAGACCTGAAGAAATATAATGCAATTTGGCCGTTGGAGTTACTTTTTGTTGTTAGGGGGATTTGTTTGTTGTTGAGTGCAATGTAAAAATAAGATCTTTAAAAAGCACAAAATGATTTAATATGAAGGCAATATGAGCAGAGAGCACAAACTCATTGAGTGATTGGCTGTTAGTTCAGTGAGAGAGTTATTTGTAAAGTAAACACTTTTCACTAGCAGTCAAAACTAATGTGTACACTTATGTCTGCATTTTTATTGTGTTAAATATGAACAAAAGAACTGAAGGTATAAACCCACGTGATGTGGATCGGCGCGAGGACATCACGATAATGACTGGGTAACAGACGTCTCCGAAAACGTCGGAGCACTTTTGCAAATATGCGATGTCTTGATAAACCAAATAGATATTTGAAGTTTATACGGCTACTTTCTCGTCTGAAAATATGTTAAAAGTTTATTTTGTGATGCAGAAAGATAAATAAGAGTAATATTTAAACTTAGTAGAGGCCGCCATTGTTGGAAACTGTTGCACTGAAATGTGAGATTTTAAAAAGGAGAATGTGGCTGTTTCCTGTGACTTGTTGGTTTTTGGGGATGATCCTCAGTTTGAGTTTCTTATGTTCAAATCCCAGATGAGCCCATTTGTTGTTTAAGACTTTGCCGCCTCCCTGTTACTGTAATTTGTGACTATCAGGATGTCCTAAAAACTCCATGGAAAGCATTTAGCTTCAGAGAAAAACTGGCAGGAAACAGAAAGACAGAGCATTTTTCTCTTATATTGACTTTTCTCCACTGGATTCCTGTTAAATCTAGAATAAAATAAATAAAGAATAAAATACTATATTTATATTACTATTTTTACTTTTAGCTTCTACTTTTTTACATCACACTGTGCACAATGTCTATGGAATTAATCCTAGAATAAAAACTAGAATCAAACACAGAAACTTGACTTTCTGAGCTTTCAAAACAATCTTTCATACATTCTTCTTCATTTTTTTTACTCTGATGTGTGACTTTGGGAAAATGACACAAAGAATTGTTTGGCTTGTTGGTCTAGTTTCAATGGGAGAAATGTCCCTGTCTCCCTTGAAGGGAGTCGTCCTTTGGAAGAACTCGCCTCACGGGTGGAGAGTGAGCAACAAAACCGGTGATACTTCTGAGGCTGTTTCCAGCTCTGTCTCAGAGCAGAAACAGGTTTTTGCTGTCAAGAAGCCAGTATGGCAACATCACTGCCACTCTGCACGATCCCAGCACTGCTCCAGAGAAACCTAAAGGAAAGGCCCGGGTGGTGTTCACAGAGAGTTCAATCTTGTCTCCATTGTACCGATTAGATGTTTTCTATTTTCTTTCATCTTTTGGTAAAAACTTGGTTTCAAAACAGAAGGAGAAAGTTTAGGAGGAGTTCACATCCTCAGCATCTCAATCAGGGCGTCCCATTTCATGTAAGTATCTCCTATTAATAAACTTTGATTCAGACATCTGGGTAATTCATTCATTAATTTCATTTGAAATGTATTGAATATAATTTGAAACAAGAACTTTGTATTGTACTTTTACTGACTGTGCTGTTGTGATTCAGTTTCAGGGAGAGGGACAGCCCCCACTCAAGCAGCAGTACACCCAGCACCTGGAGACCAATTTAAATGGTAAATGGCCTGTATTTATATAGCGCTTTAACAGTCCCTAAGGACCCCAAAGCGCTTTACATATCCAGTCATCCACCCATTCACACACACATTCACACACACAATTTAATCAGAAGTGGTGCAAATTATCAGGCTGTGGGCAATTTTGCGGTTGGACCTCAATGGACCTTCCCCACCTCACCCCAGTTGTTTGGCTGGTCGACGCCACCAGGCAACGGCAATTATGAATTCAACCCTGTTGCCGGTACGAACAACAAAAACTTGGGTTTTCACAACACAAGTTTTGAAGGAGCAAGTGGAGAGCCTTGCCAGCAGCTAATGATCCTTTAATTACAAATATTGTGATTTATATCAGACTTTTTGTATTAAGTTTTAATCTTCTTGTCTTCATGTAGCTCAACATAGCAGAGTCTCAGATTTGATCTCTTCCAGTAAATAAAAGGAACGGGGTGAATTTTCGGCCCTTTATTTTTAACTGTTGGATTTTAAATAAATGGATGAATTAAAAAATTAAAATAATTAAATACTTCGAGCTGAGATTTCCTGTACTGTGGCATAAAGAGGAAGTGTGATGGCTCACCTGGTAGTGGTGTGCCATTGCTGCAAATATAAATGAGTTTGTCTGAACAGCACTTTGTGCAGGGGTCTGGGTCTGTCTGTGTCATGATCAGACGGTCCTTCCTGGGGCGACCTGCCTGTGTGTGTTTCTCTCTCTCTCTCTCTCTCCTCCTCCCTACCCTTGCTGTCTCCACCCAGCGGCTGACACACCTGTACCTAATTTGCCACCCAGCTGTCACTGATCATCCTTCGTCGTGGGCTGAGGTATTTAACTGTGTGTCCAGACGGCAGTCGACGCTGGATTGTGCTTGAAGCTCGGTAGTAAAAAGTGTTGTAACCTTCAACTTAGCTTTAGCCGGCTAGCCTTCTCACCGGTTGTTTTCGCTTGTTTTCAGGAGGAGGAAATACGGAGCAGGAGGTTGGAGAGAAGGAGCCCGCGGGATTAAGCTCTCGGAGGAGAAGAAACACACTTGGATTATCACTGTGGAAGATCACCTGCGCACCACTGGGAGTTGGAGGAGATCACTATTGGACTTTGCACTTCGCTTTGTTTTGAGATTGTTTTTGGGCACTGTAAATAAACGCACTGTTTGCTTCGCATCCAGAGCTCCGCGACTGAGTCCGTGTTTTCCCATTATCCGTGACAGTCTGAGAGGTTTCCCTCCTCTTCACTGAGTTTGTTTTGCTGCTTTTTCTGGAAAGTAAAAACTTTTCTTTGTCGTCTCTTTTTCTTTATAAACTGGTGGTGTTGCCACAGTAGAGTGTCTCACGGTTTGTGGGCTCATGTAAAGGTAAGCACCAAGCAAACTTTAATGTGAGTTCAGTTAATCTTGAGTTTAGCTCCTGAATGAGGTCTTCTGCTGCTCTCCTCGGTGTCTGTTCACAGTTCATTGTGAACACATTGAGAGAAGAGTGAGCGAGTGTTTGGAGGAAAAACACCAACTAATCATTAGCCCAACACGCTGGGAGAAGTTCAGCATTTGCTCGCAGAAAGTTGGTGCAGAAAAGTCTTTTCAGCAGCCCTGCAGCTGTTTTTCTGCACGCACCAAACCTCTACAGCCTCATTTCTATTTGAAGTGATAACAGGAAATGGATCAGAGAGATCGGCTGCAGTATCAGGGTCACAATCTTTAAGGACATGACAGAATGTGGGGAATATAGATCAATGTGAAATTGAAATCTGAAAACTATCGTACTGATGAAAAGAAGCATTACAGTTGGTTAGTTTGGGGTGTGAAACTGGAGCTTTGTGGTTTCAGTTAGTATCAAAACAAATGAAAGAAAAATCATTTTCTTCTAAACATTTGTTACAAAATTGAAAGTTACAGTACAATCTGTAAAGGAGAATTAATGTCTTCCTAGAGTTTATATAGCACCACACAGACTCATCTGGGATTCAAACCAGAGACCGCTCACACATGAAGCAAGAAACATTCCCTAGGAACAACAAATAAGCCTGCAGTGCGAGAGCAAAGTGCTCTAATAGGGTGATATGGTACTATAAGGTCATTATAATAAGATGGGGCCTGATTATTTAAGACCTTGTATGTGAGGAGCAGGATTTTGAATTCAGTTCTGGATTTAACAGGAAGCCAATGAAGGGAAGCCAAAACAGGAGAAATATGCTCTCTCTTTCTAGTCCCTGTCAGTACTCTTGCTGCAGCATTTTGGATTAACTGAAGGCTTTTCAGGGAGTTTTTAGGACATTCTGATAATAATGAATTGCAGTAGTCCAGCCTGGAAGTAATAAATGCACGAACTAGTTTTTCAGCGTCACTCTGAGACAGTAAATTTCTAATTTTAGAGCAGTCCAAAATATTTGTTTAATATGTGCATGGAAGTCAAAAATCCCTCCAAGGTTCCTCACAGAGCTACTGGAGGCCAAGGTAATGCCATCCAGAGTAAGAATCTGGTTAGATACCATATTTCTAAGATTTTCAGGGCCGAGTACAATAACTTCAGTTTTATCTGAATTTAGAGGCAGAAAATTAGAGGTCATCAGGTCTTATGTCTTTAAGACATTCCTGTAGTTTCACAAATTGGTGTGTGCTTGATGTTTGTTGTGTATTTGCTGCTATGACAACTAATTTTTCCTCTGGGAATAATAAAGTCTCTCTGATGCTCTCTTATATATATTTATTGTCACGGCTGCGGAGGCAGATGTGTGATGAATGTGAGACAGGATCCAGACACAGGCACTGGCTTGGAAGTAAGCGAGCTTTTATTAACACACTGGGCGCGAACAGAAACAAAACCTAAACCCATCACCTTCACTCAATACCAGGTGGAGATGCAAATGAGGAGACTTCACTCAGGCAAGTCTGCTGGACCAGACGGAGTGAGTCCCCTCGTCCTCAAGACCTGTGCCCCCCAGCTGTGTGGAGTCTTTCATAAACTGTTTATGCTGAGTCTGAGTCTGCAGAGGGTACCAGTGCTGTGGAAGACATCATGCCTCGTCCCTATTCCAAAGACGCCACGTCCCAGTGGCCCCAGGATTACAGGCTCGTGGCACTGACCTCCCACGTCATGAAGACCCTGGAAAGACTCATCCTGGACCAGCTGCGACCCATAGTAAGACCACATCTGGATCCCCTTCAATTCGCTTATCAGCCTCGTCTCGGAACTGAGGACGCCATCATCTACCTGCTCGATCGTGTCTACACCCATCTGGACCAGCCAGCGAGCACTGTGAGGGTCATGTTCTTTGACTTTTCCAGTGCTTTCAGGCCGACCCTCCTGGGTGATAAGTTAGCAGCGATGCAGGTGGATGCTTCTCTGGTGTCCTGGATTGTTGATTACCTGACAGGAAGACCACAATATGTACGTCTCCCACAGTGTGTGTCGGACAAGGTGATCAGCAACACAGGGGCACCACAGGGGACTGTCCTCTCCCCCTTCCTCTTCACCCTCTACACCACAGACTTCAGCCACTGCACAGAGACCTGCCATCTTCAGAAGTTTTCTGATGACTCAGCGGTGGTTGGATGCATCAGCAGGGATGATGAGACAGAGTACCGGGCTGTGGTCGACTCCTTTGTCACGTGGTGTGAGCAGAATCATCTGCAGCTCAACGTGGCAAAGACCAAGGAATTGATCGTGGACTTCAGGAAGACCAGGAAACACTTGACCCCTGTTTCAATCCAAGGGGTCAGTGTTGACATTGTGGATGACTACAAATACCTTGGAGTACATATTGACAATAAACTGGACTGGGCTAAAAACACCACAGCACTTTACTCAACATAGAAAGGGCCAGAGTCGTCTCTATTTTTGAGGCGACTGAGGTCCTTCAACATCTGCCAGAAAATGCTGAGGATTTTCTACGAGTCTGTTGTGGCCAGTGCGATCCTCTATGCTGTGGCATGCTGGGGGAGCAGGCTGAGGGTCGCAGATGCCAACAGACTCGATAAACTGATCCGTAAGGCCAGTAGCGTTGTGGGGATGGAGCTGGACTCCCTCAAGGTGGTGTCAGAGAGGCGGATGTTGTCCAAAATAAAGACAATGTTGGATAACACCTCCCACCCACTCCATGACATGCTGGTCAGTCACAGGAGCACGTTCAGTGAGAGACTGAGATTACCGAAAAGCACCACTGAACGACACAGGAAATCATTCCTGCCTGTGGCCATCTCCCTGTACAACTCATCCACTTAACACACTGGTTACTGCTTCAACTACATGTTTCTTTCCAGCTATTTATTAATGTGTGACTTATGTATATATATATATATGTATATTGTACTATTCTTAGTTAGCGTGTTGTCTGTTTTGTTAATGTTGGTTTATAATGGAGCACTGTAACAAAAAATAATTTCCCCCAGGGATCAATAAAGTATTCTGATTCTGATTCTGATAAAGGTGACCTAGTCTGGGAGTGACTAACAAAACAAACCTGAACGGACAACTCCGGGAGAAACACGCAGGGAAGAAACACAGACGGACTAGCAACGAACACTATAAACTATAAATACACAGAAGGGAATGAGGAAACTACACACAGGAGGGAGGCACAGCTGATTGTGATCGACAAGACGAGACAGGGGAAACGCATCCTGAACACACTGGCATAAGACAGACTTTCACAATAAAAAAGGAAACTCAAAACACGCGCGAAGACACAGACTCAGAGACGTGGGCTTTACACAGAGGCCTGACTACACTAGAGGGGATACACAGGTAGGGATGACACAGAACAAAGGGAGCACCGAATTAACACTGGGAGGTCAAATAACAAAACCTAAAAATCAGAACTCAGGAAGTACCACGAAACTAGGGAGCTAGAAACACTAGGACAGAAACCCAAACACAAACAGTCACAAACCATGATGAAATCAAAGTAAAAGTACAAAACCCCAAAACACTGGGTCATCGACCCAGGACCATAACATTTATATGGCTATTTTTCCATGTCAAAAAATGGACTTCAACACACCTGCCTGGAAATGTATTTTCATTCAACTGTGCACTGTTGGATTATAAACAGAATGACGGTAAGTACCTCAATAAATATCTCGATGTGGGACTGACATCAGTAAATCGAGTCTAATCTGCAGATGTTCGGTGTAACAGAGACAGACACAGAGCAGGTTTGAAGCTGAAGACTTTATTCAGAAAAAACACGGCAGAACATTTTTTATATTTTGTTTTAAGTAGAATTTAAATGATGTTTGGGAAAAAAATCATTTAAAAGTGTGAAGGAAGTTTGACTTCAGGGATGATGGTTTGTTTTTAACTCCTCTAACCTTTACTGCTACTGCTCCTCCTGGAGCCTCCACCTGTTTTTACTGCTGCTCCTCCCCCTGCTTCCCCATGTACTTCCTTCTCTGCTCCTTCTCTTGCTACTATGGTTGCTTCACTTCCTGCTGCTCCTGCCTCCACCTTTGTGTCTTCTGGCTTTTTTACTGTTTCTGCTGCTGCTGCTGCTCTCACTCTGACTCCTGTACATCTTCCGCTTGCTGCTGCTGCCTCCACCCATGTTTTTCCTGTTGGGCCTGCTCCCACTGCTGCTCCTGTTTCCCCATCTTCTTTCTACTCTGCTGCTCTCACTCTGTCTCCTTTCCCATCTATGGTTTTCTGCCTGTTGAGGGCTAGCTTTGTTATTAATACAAAACTCCAAATATATGCCATTTGGATAGCAGCTGTGACACTCTAACTCAGAATTACGCGGTCCATCACAACGAAATATGTTTCTGAGGCCCATTGAAGACGCGAGCGCGTGAAGTGAATTTATCAACTCCTCTCTGTCTATGGTTCTGTGTGTGCTAACACCGACTGCAGACTGAGTTTCAGAATTTGATTTGTCATAAACTTTTGTAAACACAAAGGCTCTGTCTGTCCATCTGTGAATGTACTCGTTAATCTGTTTAAGGATGTTATTGTTATCACTTAAGTCTGTACACCTGCTACATGGGGAGAGATAGAGTAGAGGAGCAGGAAGTTTCCATCGCTGTTTTGGCTCAATTGTTTTAGTTTTTGTAGAACTCGATATTCTGCGTGTTCAGGTTTTCGAAACCTGGCTATAACCACTCGGTTGCCTTCATAAACGTTACGCTCTCCAGAGTTTCTTTCCCCAATGACTGTCCTCACTTCTTCATAGCTGTCGTCTCTGAGTATTTCATTAAGTGTGTTGGGGTCGCACTGCAGTGGGATGTTTGCAGCTAGACAAAACTGTCCATCTATCTTGTACCTGACAACAAAGAGAGAAGAACACAGAAGTTTAATGTGACACAGAAATTCTGTATTTGCCAAATGAGAAACAAACATCTCAGATCATTTCAGACACGTTACAGGTACTCTGATACATCTGTGTCTGTCACATATATGTGTCCACAACTTTAGTGATTAGGTCTGCTGTCGAGGTCCCTCATAACAGACAGCCAGCAGATACTAGCTGTGTTTGTCTAGGTTAGTTAGGGTTAGCTATCCAAAAGTTTGATTAAACTTAAACTGAACCAAATTCAATATAAAGCATCTGTACCAGCCTGAGCTTCTGCCACTTAGCGCTGCTGATAAAACAGAAACTACTGACAGATGTATAACAGCCCGGTCTTAGAGCAAACAAACAGTCAATGTGTTTGCGTTAATGGGCATGAATTGTGATTTTTGTAATGAAGTCATCTGGTCCTCAGCAGGTCTTATTCAAATATAGCCTCAGATAATCAATACATGACATTTACAAATTCACCGTCATTGAACAGTAGCTGAGCCAACATGCAGAGACAGTCTGAAAAACTAAATGACAGAAACAACCAAGGGCTGGACTCGGTTTTTCACACTCTGGTTCTGCATTTTGGCATTTTGTTAAATAAATAATGACTAACATGACACACCAACATGTATTATGCTGTTGTCCATCTCAGGTTGTATTTACTTAATTTAAAGACCATATTTATTTTGTTCTGACATCTGAGACTTTGTGTTTTAACCCAGTTACTTTTTCTAAAAGTGGCCTAATGTTTTTAATTTATGAAGTATGTTTTGACTCAACACAGCATTCAGCATGTATGACAGCATATGTGTTCTCAAACATGAAAACTACAAAGGGCCAGATGTGATATAGACCAATTTTCATCTGTAGTCCTTGCAGGTTTATGGATTATTTCTTAAACAGATAGGAGCTAAAGACTAACTAAAGCACACAAGCACAGAAAGTAGAATCATGGCAATAGTTTGGCATTCAAAAAATAGAGAATTCAAGCACATGTATGAGAGAACAATAGCAGAAGAATGTTGGCTGTTGCTCCAGAATATATCAGCAAGAACACATTAAGATTATAAATGACCAGGACTGAATCAGCAGAGTTTTGAAAACAAGTTTCTGCCACGGACGGTATAAAGTCTGGGTAAACCTGCTGGTGAATTAAGCTGTCTCTTTTCTCTTGTGGGAGCCGTACTTTTATGCAGACTCACTGACAAGACCAAACTGCTCTGGTGGAATCCATCAGTTTCCAGGTTGTGTGTCTCCATATAAATCTTTCAAAACAATCATGGTGCAGACCTGGAACATTTACATTTTTCTGTGAGACTGGGCTGAACGAATGCACTAACCAGCACATTAAACCAAAACATGGATGATAAGGAGACAGTGGTTTTCCTGCCATGGTTAATGACATAATAAATTTCACTCACTTGTCCCTGATGGCTTTGACAACTTCAGTCAGCCAGTTCACATCCACAGCCAGACTGGTTCCAGCTGCCAGCAGGACACACAGCATGAAGCAGGGCATCACCTTCATCTGCACCGTTGAAACAACATGTTATGATCCACTTTAAATCAGTGAACGCCAATAAACAGCTAACCAGAGATGAATTAAGGCAGCTAAATCCAAATTCAAGTAGTAAATCTCAAACTTTCTCACCTTCACTGCTTTGTTTGTCCTAAACTGCAACAGAAGAAAGAAACCAATGAAATGTAGGAAAGTGAACTCAGACCAAACTGTGACCCAAGTGCTTCACATACCTGCTCAGTTGAAAGGTCTGTGATCTTCACTTAGCTGTACGGAGTGGTTTGATCTGCAGTAGTTCAGGTTTTATCTGAGCAAAGGGCATGGCAGCCTGAAAATGAGGAAGACAGAAACGAGAAACAGCACAAAGATCTTATCAGATGTCATCACACATGTTCTCTAAAAGGCTCCATGTGTGGACACAGTCAGCAAATATGACGAACTCTGTGAGTGCAACAGCTTTTACAAGCTTCCATAGCTCATAGATCAGCTCAAATGGTGCCAGTCATTATTTGGAGAAAGCTCATTTACACTGCTTGTATCAGTGATCTCATTCTTTCAGTCACTACACAGAGCTCGTGACTTAGAGCGATCAGTAAATCAACAGCTTTACCTACAAGGTCTGTGTCACTGCAGACCCTGATCCATCAATCAGCCTGAACAAGACCCTGAGATACTTAAATTCCTCCTTTCAGGGCAACACCTCATCTGTGACCTGGAATAGTTACAGTAGTTACCAAATGATCAAAGGAGCATAATATAATAGTATTAGTATAGTAGTAATGGTATTAGTACTAGTAGCAGTAGTATGTTAAATTCCTGTTTGGGGACTTGCTAAGATGCTGAAGTACAGTGATAATAGCTTCATAACATCTGGAGCTTGAACAGATGAGTGACACAATATACATGAGTAAATAAAATAAAATTGAATTGAATTGAATGAACAGCAGTACTTCAGGTACTCATGGGTGTCCTGCTGCATCCGGTCACATCATGCAGAGTTATAGCCAACATACTTCTCTGGACTTTCTGACCCACAGTGGGATGATAACACAGTTCTTTTTCTAAAATATTTTCCTTTACTTAATATTAATTAATTTAATTATTTAATACTTTGTGATACACAAACTTTGAGTAGATTGTCCCAAAAGGGCACAAACATCAGTACATAAGGATGGTGTCTTAACCCTAATAATATGTTATTACCATTATTAACCCATTATTAGCACACAGAACACACAGAGAGCTTTTTGGTGTTATCTGAATGATAAACCTTTAGAAGAAACAGACTGTGTCAGTTGAACTTCCTCATTGTCGGCTGAAATAAGGTTTAGACTTCTGCTGCACGATGACAAAGTTAAACACTTGTTGTGTAACACTTTGTGTATCTCACATCTAAAGCTTTTTATTTAGCTCACACTTAAGCTAACATGCAGAGTCCCCACAGAAAGGCCCTGTGAGGTTTGAAGCCTCCCTGCTGTGCGGTGACTGCACAAACCAGAGGAGAAGACCTGACAGCAGTAATCCTGCACCACCCAAAGCTGAGGTTGGATGACTAGTTAAAGTGATTGTTCTGAGGATGGCACGTTTTTGGTTGTAACCGGCTGACCGTGGTGGAAATCGTCCCTCTGTGGCTCTGTGAGCGTGAAACAGTCAGCCTGCAGAGGCTCTTCATGCAAATAGGATGCAGTTAGCGCAGTTAATCAACATGGCCGAAGCTGCACTGATAAACCATGTTATACAACAAATGCTATACAAATGCAGGCCATTTACCATTTAAATAAACCCCATTTACATTAAAGTGATTACAGTGATTACATCCTCTTACCATGCCTGCCAGCAGTTTCCACTGTAGAAGACGCAGTGTTTTCATGTTCCTGTTGTTTATCAGCACGGTGGCAGGTTAAAGAGACCCTGCTCTCAGGTTTTGACCAGAATTATCAGATATTATAGGAGTCTGAGGTCGTTTATGTGAAAACCACAAGATTTCTTTCAGTGAGGACAAATATTTTCCCATTTTGATATATAACTTGTCCATGTTGAGGAGCAAATGGGCTCTGAAATCACATTTTTTCAGGTTAATTTGTGGGTCTATGTTTACATTATGTGATATCATTGCACTGTAACATGAAGGTTCATAAATCCAAACTGTGATAAATATTAAAACACAACTTCAGACCGATAAAATGTAAAGCCTCACTTAGATTTTTGTTGTTTACTCGTCTTTTAGACTAGTCTAATTTTTTACTCTAATTTAAATGATCACCACATCAGTTTGCCAGAACGTCCCTGCTTTTGACTTGTGCTTTTCATTTGTTAAAAACGGACATGCAGTCTGTCCTTTCATACATGTGAAGACCATATAAAAGCACATCAACACATGGAGATCTTCACATGTATGAAAGCACAGATGGTGTGTTTCCTTAGTTTGGACTAGGGCTGGGTACAGATTTCGAATTCTATAAACAATTAAATTCTGATTCGATTCAATTTTGACTCAGACAATCAGAAATATTATAATTCTGATCATTTCTTCTTCTTCTTCCTCCTAGCGTTATTCCCGCTCTGCAGGTTCCACTTTTCTGCAAAGCCACCTCCATTCAGCATGGTCAAGGGCATCATTCAGGTTCGCGCCGATCTTCTTCACGTCGTCTTTAATTCGGTCCATCCATCACCGTTTTGGTCTGCCCCTTGGTCGCTGGCCTTGGGGACTGAGCCCCAGTGCTGTTCTTGCCACCGAGATTTCTTTTTTTTTCCCAGATATTTTTATTGAATTTTCTGCATCCATTTTTACAAAAGACAAATTGAACAATATGCCGTTTTCTTTTTTGAAGAACATAAAACAATATGAAACATACACTCCTACCCCATAGTTACAAGAGTACCAGTAGGTGTACAAAAAAAAAAAAAAAGCATCCAAGCTAATAATACAAATAGAAAACCCTGGAGTACAAGATAGCAGTTCCTGAGTGTACAAGAGAGATGTGCAGTGTTCAGAACCCACACCCCTACACAAACACAAAAAATAAATAAATAAATAAAAACACAAACATAATGAGTGGTCAGCTTAGTTGTCGAGATAAGTCAAATCTGTAAGAGAAAAGAAATATGTATAAAGTAGATAAATAAATGCCATCATAAAGTGCAGGCACAGAGTCTGTATAGTTAAGCATAAGATAAAATAGAATTAAGTCTGAGCTGGCTAATTGGGAGTGTTGCGGGACCGCAAAGTCTGACAAAAAAGGGTTGCCAGATCTCAAGAAATTTGGCCATAGACCCACGCAGGGTGAATTTAATCTTTTCGAGTTTGCTAAAATGAGTCACCATGGGCCTCTTGGCTGCATTTCTGATCAGCGCTCTCCTTGTTCAGCCTGTGAGTTTAGGTGGACGGCCTTGTCTTGGTAGGTTTACAGTTGTGCCATACTCCTTCCATTTCTGAATGATGGCTTGAACAGTGCTCCGTGGGATGTTCAAGGCTTGGGAAATCGTTTTGTAGCCTAAGCCTGCTTTAAATTTCTCAATAACTTTATCCCTGACCTGTCTGGTGTGTTCTTTGGACTTCATGGTGTTCTTGCTCCCAACATTCTCTTAGACAACCTCTGAGGCCGTCACAAGGCAGTTGTGGAGCTGTTTTGCAAAGAAGAATGGGCAAGGATTTCAGTCTCTAGATGTGCAAAGCTGGTAGAGACATACCCTAAAAGACTGGCAGCTGTAATTGCAGCAAAAGGTGGTTCTACAAAGTATTGACTCAGGGGCTGAATAATTATGCACACCCCACTTTTCAGTTATTTATTTGTAAAAAATGTTTGGAATCATGTATGATTTTCGTTCCACTTCTCACGTGTACGCCACTTTGTATTGGTCTTTCACCTGGAATTCCAATAAAATTGATTCATGTTTGTGGCTGTAATGTGACAAAATGTGGAAAACTTCAAGAGGACGAATACTTTTGCAAGCCACTGTATGTCTTGCGTATTCTAGGGGTTTTTTTGTTCCAAATGAACCCAGAGAGAATCTTGTCTAATTTAACAAAAAAGGAAATTGGGATAAATACAGGGACACACTGAAAAAGAAAAGAAAGTCTTGGAAGGATGTTCATTTTAATCGTATTTATACGCCCTGCTACAGACAGATGGAGTAGAGACCATCTGTCCAAATCCTGCCTGACTTTCTCCACAAGTGGGTCGAAATTAAGCTTGAAAAGATTATGAAATTGACTTGTAATTTTAATCCCTAAATATGTAAAGTTGTCCGATACAACTCGAAAAGGCAGTGCTGTACACTGATATTGGTCAGCGGGGAGCTGGCCCCAGGGAGGGGTCACTTACCCCTCCCTTCCTTCCCTCCCCATCTCCAGCTGCCTCCCTCTTCCCGCTCCACCACAATCACCCACACATGCAGGGCCTTGGGTAGGGTGTGTCACCAGGGTGCAGAGGAGACATCCCCCCCCTGTCCCCTTCT